>NC_041004.1:27400037-27666027 GCF_004193775.1 Glycine soja
AGTGCTTCTCTATGCTAGTGAAGGAGAGTCCCTCGCCGACCAAGTTTGCAAGGTCCTTCGCTAGTAAAGGTTTGATAATTGAAAAGGTAAAGTTTAATTTTTTATTAATTTTTTATTTTATTTAACTGCTTATTTTTTTGGGTTTGTGAGGACTGAAGTAGTGAAGTGTTCGTGTTTGAATCTTTTGGATATGTTTGGAGCGTGATATATCTTTTTGTTGGGTGAGAATATCTTTGTCAAATATTGTTCGGGTTAAGGGTGTCTTTGGAAATCTGTTTGGAGCCTTGCCATTGGAACTTACCACTTTGTCAGATATTGTTGGGGTTGATCGATTGAAATTTTGTTGAGCTCATGTAAATTGTTTATAAGGAACTTCAGTTCATCAATGCTAAAGCAAAATAACTTATAATCTTGGTATTGCACTAGTATGATGATTGATAAGTGTTTAACTGCATGTTGTATATCACCAATCTTCTAGTATGATAGTAAACTGGATGAATTTGAATTCGAGAACTTTGTGTCTCAAACTTCTTGATCTTTTAACTTTTTAAGTTTGTGGTACATGCAATTTGATCTTTTTGTGATTATTTCCCTTGCAGTGTAAATAATATTGGTCAATCTATCATCCATATAAACCACAGAAAGAAAATGCATGCCATTCTAACACAACTCTTATGTAGTACCTATTTAGTGGGCATAAGACGTGCATTGAGATATACTTTTTCTTTGAAAACATTAGTTTCACCATGGTTGAGATCCTATTGATGCTATTGTTCCTTAAATAATTTGTTGTATTTAAAATTATGGGTAATGTTTTTATTTAATGCTTCCAATAAAAGATGACTACCTGCACCTTGGTGATAATAAAACTTAAAAACATATGTAATAGTGAGATTAATTGTGGAAGTCCAATAATCTTGTAAAAATGTTGCATGCCAAACTGATGATGCAGAGTTAGGCTAATGCTTTGAGTGTTGTACATACACCCAAATGTTTTACCAGTGAAAGCTTAAGTTTTTGACAATTATTACAAATATGCTTAGAATCTTGACATTTATAATTAGTGCTGCATTTTGGTTGTCTCATGATAGTTTAATTGCCAATGCAGCTTCTTTGATGGCTTTGTTTAAGCACATTGGCAATGTTGAAGAGCCAAGCACGGATGATGTTATTCATGAGAAAGTTATAAACTTTGTCTGAGATAAGGTAAGCAGACAAATGTTTGATTAATGAGCCCATTATTTTATTTCATCTTGAAAATGGAAGTGAATACTGAATACTAAAAACTCAATATGTTCATTATATGTTTTCTCTATCAAAGCTGAATTGTTGAAACCACAGGAGGAAATGGAATGACACATGACAAATCTCATTAAACAAGGTATTCATGATTGCCTTCTGTCGCAGCCTACCCTTTGGAGGGGGTGCAAAAAGGCCAAAGTGTTTGTCTCCAAGGGAGAAAACAAGCAGGATCGCCACCAACATTGTTCGATATTAAAATGCAAGGTTATCATTTTGATCTCATATGCATATTGATGCATAAAATATGTACTCGCTAAGGGCAAGTGTACTCGACGTAATAGCAACAATGGACTCGAAAGTCCGGATATAGTACCCTAGAGACTAGTTATGTTCCTAAATAATTTAAATCGTATAAACTAAATAATTTTGGGTTTTTATCTTGAGTTGGAGATAATTTGTGTTTCCGTTCAAGAAAATAAAAATAAAGACAAATAATTGTTTCAAAGAAGAGATATGTTGAATAAAAGTGACTCAGATTATGATTTGACATGTATCATTTTCCCCTAATTCTTATTTTAATTAAGAACTCTTAGTTACCAATTAATTGCCTAATACCTCTTATTTTAATTATCAACCTATGGTCAAGGTCTGAGAATACTCTTCCCCCTAAATCAATCAATCCTACATTGGTCATTTGGAATTTAACTCAGGATTAAGGATGAATAACAGAGAAGTTTGTAAAAAGGGGATTCATGTCACCAGTTTGGTCATCCAAACTTTATGATCCCTACATTCTATAGGTCATTTAATTACGAGAAGATGGTCACAAACACACAATTAAATAATAATCAAAGTGATTGATTCCAATATAGAAGTTAAACGATAGAAAGATACAATTAACTGAATAACATCGAAGAACCTTATTAAAAAGAGGAACTAGAATACATGGGTACAACTACATCATAATCCGAGTTCTGAGGGGTTTAGCCAACAATGGTCATAGAATAACTAAACAACATACGATATTGCATTAGAAATTAAAAAAAAAAAAAAAGATCAAAAACCCTTATAGATTTATACCTGAATTGTTCCCGGTGCTGTTCTCCTCTCAAAAGCTCTTGTTGTTCGTAAAATTTATAATGTATTTCCCCCTTTTCTTCTAGTACAGACTCTGAATTCTTATTTACAGATTCCTAAAGATAATTACTTAAATAGGCACACTTTAGATATATATTCTAATATGATATATAAAGATAATTACTTTAATTAGGCACAATGTAGATAGATATTCTAATATGATCTCTAAAGATAATTACTTTAATTAGGTGCACTATAGATAAATATTTTGATTAGATCCCTAAAGATAATTACTTTAATTAGAAGCCTAAAGATAGTTTCCTTAATTAAACTTACAACAATCATGGTCATATCCACCAATGCCATTATCAAAATTCTAGCGTTGAAGCTTTAGATGTTGTGAAATAACGAAGGCCCTCATGATTGACCATTGCCTTCCTAGTTGACTGCGGTCATGGTCAATGTACCACGACCATTATCAAGTGAAAATAACATCAGATCTTCATGAAATTATGCATTTCCAACTTTGTACTTCAAGAAGGTAAAAACTAATGTCCAAACGTGAATTCTACCAAGAAAATATATGAAATAACACGAAAACTCACATAAAATATCACTCAAATTATGGTTTATCACATATGTATCTGTTGGACAAATGACCTTAGTTATCTTAAGAAGGTGGGGGGTTGAATTAAGATACAAAAATTATTCCCCAATTAAATTTTCACTCTCTCTTTTTGGATTAACAATGCACCCTTAAAGCAAAAGATAAATAGCAATAAATAAAAGAAGTTTAAGGGAAGAGAGAAATGCAAACTTGATTTATACTGGTTCGGCCACATCCTCGTGCCTACGTCCAGTCCCCAAGCAACTTGCTTGAGATTTTCCACTCTCTTTGTAAAACTCCTTTTGCAAAGTCTGAACCACATAGGGACAACCCTTCCCTTGTGTTCAGTAATCCTTACAACTTAAGAGACCCTCGGTCCCTTAATCAATTTCCTTGAGTAAGAAGAAAGAGAAGAAGAAATCTCTCTTGTAAGAGACAAATTGTACAATGAAGCACTCAAATAATTCCTTATTGAATTGTAAGTGTTTTGGCCAAGGAATCCTTTTTGAGAGGATAAGACATTTCAGTTCAGAAAAACTCTCTTAATCTTTTGAAAGGATAAGACTTTTTGGGCAATGAAAACTCTCAAATAATTCATGTCCCAAGTCACCTATATATAGGCCTTTGATGGCCATTCAAAAGTTAAATGAAAAGATGTACCTATTGGGAATGATCTTCGAAAATCCTCGCTGGTAATCGATTACCATATTGGTGTAATCGATTACACAGTTATTTTTCTGAAGAGTTGTGACTCTTCACTTAAAATTTGAATTTCTAACACTGGTAATCGATTACATGCCATTGGTAATCGATTACACACTTGAAATTTTGAATTCAAATTTCTTATAGCTGTTTTAAAACGTTCAAAAGCTCTTGTAATCGATTACATCATTTAAAATCACTTAAAACCTTTTTAGAAAACATTTTGGTCACTGGTAATCGATTACAGACTCTGGTAATCGATTACCAGAGAGTAAATCTCAATTTAAAATGATTTAGGTAAAATTCTTTGGCCAAACCTTTTACTTTTTCAATTTGGAAACTTCTCCTAAGACTCTAGAGATCAACTTGATCATTTATCTTGATTTTCTTGAAGTCTTGTCATGAATTAAACTTGAGAAGCATCTTCCTTTGGCATCATCAAAACTTCATGATATCTTGCTTCTATAGTATCATGTAATGATATGCTGACATGACTCTATGTAGGTTTCTACAACTTTTGGGTTGTCCCTATACGCCCTCCTTTACCATTAGCATTTTAAAACCTAAACCAACCTGACCAGTCAATCGTGACCCAGTGGTCTAGGCGGGTTGGGTCAATCATCAGATCAACCATGTAATTGGCCCAATGTAACTTGGCATGACCCAACCGGTTTAATGGTTGGATCAATGAATCGCTGACCCGATTCGAGCCAATTCTCTCATTTTTTTTTCAAAATTTTCATTAAAAAAGAAGGGACACGTGAAAAAACTCAAATTGTTGGTCTTTCATTTGGTCTCACACCCTTAAAGAAAAAAAGGAACCCTACAGCTAAACCTAACAAAATGCAAGAGAGAAAGCGTCGTCAACCTTGGACAAGCGTCTTTCCAAAGACATTGTCGACCTTGGACAAGCGTCTTTCCAATGACATCGTTGACCTTGATGAGTGTTTTCCCACCAAAGTCGTCACCTCACTCAGTCGCACTCAGTCTTTCTATCTCGGTGTTGCACTTAACCACACTCAATCTCCCTGTCACACTCAGGCATTATCAATCTTGATTTGTCGCATGCCATCGCCTCTGCACTCAGCCATCGCTAGTTATGCTAGTTATCAAGGTATGATGCTTTACCTTCTTAAAGTGCATTGTGTGACATTTCCTTCTTAATCAATGTGGTGGGCCTATTGAGTTTGGGTTCTCAGATTAAAATGTTATGAGTAATGTTTTGACTTCTAAATAATATGTTTGATTAGTGCATTGTAGTTTGCTTTTGCTTTCTATTCTGAGTAATATGCTTTATTTTGTTTTACTTGTTGATTTTGTTTAGAATTTAGAGTCTTTAATTAGTTCATTGTAAATTGTAATTGTTTTTGGGTTTTATATCATATACGGCTTCCAATGAAACACCAAATTCCCAAGAAGTGTTTACTGAAAAATCAAGTTCTAATATTATAGGGAAGACTGATATAGCTTGAGGACATTGTAAGATAGTTAAAGAGGGTAATAATAAGACTGCTATGATGTGTATCCACTGTGATAAAATTGTTAGGGGAGGTGGAATTAATAGAATCAAGGGTCACTTGGCTGGTGAAAAGGGGATGCAATCCTCCCTAGGAAGGGACTAGTCAACAGAGCCATGAGCAAGAAGCTCCAAGAGGATTAGGCTAGACCTGCTAAAGAAGGTCCTAGGGTTCTCATGAACCTCAGGGTAGATTTCTGAGCCCATGGGCCAAGGTTGGGTCCACTTTTCTTTGTAAATATTAGAATATGTTTTCCTTCTTTTGGGCCTTGTATTTTGGCCATTTTAGGTTTGTAGGGTACCCCACAAATTAAGGGTACAAGTTAAGGGTACTCTAGTAGTATGGGGTTTTAGCCTGTGTTTCAGGGCATTTTGAGTAGTCTTTGTAGTAGGCACCTTTTTTTTTATTTTCATGTATTTTGGCATGGGGGTGAGCTTAGCTATTGGAGGGGTGTGAGTAGCCCCCCTCTAGATTCTCAAGGAAGCTTCCCATTGTATTTTCATGTATTTTGGCATGGGTGTGAGTAGCCCCCCTCTAGCTTCTCAAGGAAGCTTTCTTCCTTTAGCTTCCCAATAAAGCTACCTTCCTTGCTTCTCAAGGAAGTTTCTCATGTGCTAGGCTATAAATAGAAAATGTGTCACACTTGTCATAACTTTGATGAGTGAGAAATTTATGAGACACACTTCCAAATTCAACTTCTCTTCCTAATCTCCTTCAATTCCCACGACCCCCCCCCCCTCCCTCCCTCTCATTCTCCTCCTCCATTGAAGCTTCCTCTCTAAGCTTCTTATCCAAGGCACTCTCTTAGTGGTGAAGCTTCTCCTTCCATAGCTTATTCTCTAGTGGATGGCGCCTCCCCTCACCTCTTCTCCTTTATCTTCCGCTGCAACTCCATGGCTGAAAAATCAGCATTGAAGGACCTTATTGAAGCCCAAAGATCTAGCCTCCATAGAAGCTTCTCAAGCAAGCTTCCATAAAGTGGTATTAGAGCACAAGAGATTCAAGTAGGTGCTCCTTAAACCTCCACTAATTTTCAGCTTTACCTTCTCCTCCATAGTTGTTTCTTAATTTTTCAACATGTATCTCCTCCATGTCTTGTACTGAATGTTGTTAACATGATTTTTTAGAATTTCCACCGATTAAACTTGCTATAGAAGCTAAATTTGATTTTTCTATGGTTCAAATTTCTTGTTCTTGTTCTTGAACCATGAATTGTGTTGAGTTTAGGTTTGTTTGAGTTTTCTATTGCTATTTCTTTTGTGGCTGAAAGTTTAACCATAAACTTCATATAAAAAATTAAAGTAGAAGAAAACCTCAAAAATCTAGAGTGACATGTTCACCTATTGTAGTTTTGTCATAGAAGTCATGTCTAGTCTTGAAATTTGTCACATAATATTCCTTATGTTGTGCTGAATTTTATTTTTCTTGTTTCTTTATCTAACTCATTTGTTCATGAGTGTATAAAAGTTTCTTTATCCTATTATTTGATTTGAGTCAAATCTTGCATGTTAATTATTCCTTAACATGTTCATGCATAATTCTTAGAGACTCTTTGATTGTGAACCTTTTCATGAACTTTTAGGTTTCCTTACTATTGCATCTATTATGAATTTAAATTTTGGTGATTGAATTACTGGCTGAAATTTTGATCCTAAGTGAATATTGAACTCCTAAAATTATGGTAAACAGGCCTAGTGAGTTTAACATACATAGGAAAGTTGAAATTAAACCTAAGGCAACCAATATACCATGCTTAAAAAATTCAAAGTCTGAAATCGCTGGTGTTAGTAGCTTGAACATACGAACTTGTAAAAATTACTGGGAATTGGTCACTACGAATTTTGAGCTGAAATTGTTACTAAATTTTCTAGACATCTGGACAAAAATTAGAAGAAGAAAAAATAACCAAGTAATTTGGATAAAAAGAAAAAATAAGAAAAATCATACAAGTTGGCAGGAAAATCAGTGTCCAAGAAAAATTAAAAAAATAAAAGGTGAAAGGGAAGTGTGCTTGTTGTTTTAGCTCAAAATTTGTTCTATAATTAGTTCCTATTTTAGACTAATCTTAGTTCTAAAACTTCAATTGAAAAGTAGTGTGAAAACAAGTGCCAAAACTAGAGGTTTCTTGAGTCTTTTTTTTAGTTTGTTTACTATACTCTAGAGTCATTCTAGGTTTCTCTTTGAGTCCTAGCTTACTTTTATGTGTTTTTCATTGCTTTAATTGTTGAATAATCCTTGAAAATTTGTCTTGTTAAAACTCTATTTAACTTTCATTTCATTTTTTCGTCTTTGGTTATTGCTTGTCTCTTTGTTTCCTTGTTTGTGAGTTGCCATATAGGGAATTGGAAAGGAGGATTAGTGCCATCAATTGAAGAATTTGAGTCAAGAAGCAAGGGGCCAACTACGTTAAGAGCTATTGGACTAAGAAGCACTCCAAATTGAGTGAAACACCAAAGAGAGAACAACCACCAAAATTGAGGACTTTTTTATAATTTGCAATTTACTTGTAATTGGACACTTGTACGTTTATCTTCATTGCTTTTAAATTTTTTAACAAAAAGGCCTTTCATTGGATGTGTGTTAGGAGCCTCCAATAGGTTACCCTACTTCCATTTGTGTGTAATAATTTTAGGCAATTTTCCCTTAGGATAGTGAGTGTTTTGTTAGGAACCTTAAATGTGGTCATCCGAACACTCTTAAGATCTGCCTAGTTTATATTTCTTGCCCTTTAATTTCTTGCTTCCTTTTATAGCTTATTTTCTCTACTAGTCACGTGTAGTTTATCTTGTTATTGCATAATACTTTCTTCTTTCTTATCACACTTATCATGAGTTCTTTTGAACCCTAGCTTTTACCTTTTGCAAAGCCCCAAGAAAGAAGAACCACAACTTAGGAACCAACATGAGTAATTATTCATCTAGTGTTAATGGCAAGGGTACTAGTCATAAGAACCCTCTATCTAGAATATTAGATTAGTTGAGTTCCCTCAAGTTATGGAAATAAAAACTAGAAAGAAAAGAAAAAGGAAAAGATAGGGTAGAAATAAGTCAAGATGAGAGGGAACAAATAAGTGAGGAAGAAAGAAAAAAAATACTAAAAGAGTTAAGAAAAGAAAAACATGCCTCCTATAGTATTCATGACTCCTACAAGAGCCTAAGTAAAGAACTTAGTGACTATTATGGAGGAAGGCTTAGGTCACATCCTAGACCTCACTCCCATAGGAGAGAAAATGAAAGAAATCCTCAAGAGGGTAACATTAACCTCTCATACTTCCATGGGAAGGAAAATTTAGAGGCTAATTAAAATAGGAAATGAAGGTTGAGCAACTCTTTGCTTGCCATCATACAAGTGAGGAAAGGAAGGTTCCTTTGGCTACCCTTAGCTTCCAAGGGTATGCCCTCTATTGGTGGACTTACCTTGTTAGGGAAAGAAGGATTCATGGGGATCCTCTAGTAGAGTATTGGAATGACTTGAAAAGTTCCCTTAGGAAGAGGCACATCCCCTCCTACTATGAAAGAGAGCTTATGGACAAGCTCCAAAGGCTTAGACAAGGGAGTATGAGTGTTAAAGAATATAGGCAATAAATGGAACTACTCCTTTTGAGAGTTAGGCTTAGGGAGGAGGAAAAAACAAGTATTGCTAGGTTCTTTAGTGGACTTAATGTGGAAGTGAGGGACAAGGTTGAGATCCTTCCATATATGGACCTAGATGACCTAGTCTAACTTTGCATAAGGGTAGAGCAACAACTTAAAAGGAAGCCTACTTCAAAATCTTATGGCTCTCACTTTTTTCCAAAGAAAGACCAAGGTGATGTAGCTCCATGTAGAGCTTATAGGCCTTGGATCTTCTTCATCAATGAGTCATTTGCTTCTTGAAGATCAATGGCAGCGGAATGGAGAAGGAGGAAAGATGATTGGAGATGCCACTTCAAGGATAAGATGAGTCAAGAACAAGCTCACCATCATAGGAGGCCATGGATAAGAGCTTGAAGGTAGGAGAAAATGAGTGGAGGGAGAGGGAGAGAGGGGGGCACGAATTTTATGCCTTAAATGAGGCCTAAACTTTGAATTCTAATTTCTCAAATGATCAAAGTTGAAAAAATGCACACACAAGGCCTCTATTTATAACCTAAGTGTCACACAAAATTGGAGGGAAATTTGAATTTCTATTCAAATTTCACTTGAATTTGAATTTGGATTTGTGGAGCCAAAATTTCACTAATTATGATTAGTGAATTTTAGCTATGGTTCATCCCACTAATCTAAGATCAAGTCCAAGATTCTCCACTAAGTGTGCTTAGGTGTCATGAGGCATATAAAGAATGAAGGACATGCACAAAGGTGACTATATGATGTGGCAATGGGGTGTAGCAAGCAAATGCTCACCTCCCCCTTAGGATGGTCCAAAATTTAATTGGATTGGACTTCTCCCAATTTAATTAAATTTCTCTCCCAACACACACACATCAAATAATGCCCTCAATGCTTGTGAAATTATAAAACTACCCCTAATACAAAAACTAGTCTAGGTGTCCTAAAATACAAGGGCTGAAAAATCCTACATTACTAAGGTACCCTCTCTTCACTATGGAGCCCTAAATACAAGGCCCAAAAATAATGAAACCCTAATCTAATATGTACAAAGATAAGTGAGCTCATACTTGGCCTATGGGCCCAAAATCTACCCTAAGGCTCATGAGAACCCTAGGGCCTTCTCCTACATCTCTAGCCCAATCTTCTTGAAGTCTCCTAACCATGGCTCAGGTGATGGGTCCCCTCCTTGGAAGGATTGTATCACAAGGTCAAGGCATCTTAGGGGTTGCAACTTCTAAGCCCAAAGATGATAAGGGGAAGACAATAGAAAAACAAACCCCTAAGGCTAGTATGCAAGAGAAGACTAGCTCTATAAAGTACTTTAAATGTCTTGGAGGAGGACACATTGCTTCTCAATGCCCCACCAAGAAAATCATGATTATGAAGGGATAGGACATTTATAGTAGCCAAGATGAGGCTACTACTTCACCTTCCTCTAGTGGAAGTGAAGAAGCAAAAGGGGAAGAATCTAGTGAAGAAATCTACCCCCAAGAAGAAAGGGACCTTTTAATGGTCAGGAGGCTTCTGGGAGGCCAATCTTGTGACTTGACCCAATCTCAAAGAGAGAATATTTTTCACACAAGGTGTAAAAAATTTTATAACACATGTTCTCTCATTGTAGATAGTGGTTCATGTTGCAATTGTTAAAGCACAAGATTAGTCTCTAAGTTTAGCCTTGCTATCACTCCCCGTCCAAAGCCTTATAAACTTCAATGGCTTAATGAGCAAGGGGAGATGATAGTCAATCAACAAGTGAAAGTGCCCTTCTCCATTTGAACAAATAAGGATGAAGTGATTTGTGATGTAGTTCCTATGGAGGCAGGACACCTTCTCTTAGGTAGGCCATGGGCAATATGATAGGAAAATAATTTATAATGGCCTAACTAATGAGATAATCCTCACCTACCTTGTGTAGAAGCATATATGATATGAAGTTTTGATGATGCCTAAGATGAGCACGATCCAAGTCCAGAATCCAAAAATTCAAGAAGAATGATGTACTTAGTTCCTAGGATCTTAGAAAGAATTCCTTAATTAATGTTGCACAGGTTTGACTAAAGGATATTTTACAAAAGTTTTTTAAGATTTCAAAAATATGATATTTTCTCTCTGGTAATCGATTAGCAGAGGATGTAATCGATTACCAGTGGCTGAATTGATTTCTGAAACAGTTTTAAAAATTTCGAATTTGATTTTCAAAGCCTGTAATCGATTACACAAAGTATGTAATCGATTACCAGAAGTTAAAACTGTTTGTAACAACTTTTTAGACATTTGAATTTAAATTTTAAAAGCTTGTAATCAATTACAACATTTGTGTAATCGATTACCAGATATAAAAATTCAAATTTTACCAAGAAAAGATGTGCTAGATGATATTTCAGAATCATTAGAAGAAATGCATATTCATTGAGAAGATCACAAAGGTAAAGGAGATGGAAATAATGAAGATTTTCACATTAGTGAAATTAAAGCAAATGCTGATCTTCCAAGAGAATGGAGAGCTTCTAGATATCATCCTCTTCACAACATCATTGGTGATATATCAAAAGAGGTGACCACTAGACATTCTCTCAAAGATATATGCAATAATATGGATTTTTTTTCTATGATTGAACCTAAAAATTTGAAAAAAGCCATAATTGATGAACATTGGATAATAGCTATGCAGGAAGAGTTAAACCAATTTGAAAGAAATACTGTTTAGGAGTTAGTTGAGAAACCTGAAAATTACCCAGTTATAGGAACAAAATGGGTATTCAAAAACAAGTTAGATGAAAATGGCATAGTTATTAGAAATAAGGCTAGGTTAGTAGCCAAAGGATACAATTAGGAAGATGGGATAGACTATGAGAAAACATATGCTCCAGTTGCTAGATTAGAAGCCATAAGAATGTTATTAGCCTTTGCATCCATAATGGATTTTAAAATTTATCAAACGGATGTGAAGAGTGCCTTTTTTAATGGATTTATCCAAGAGGAAGTGTATGTAGATCAACCCCTGGTTTTGAAAACTCAGATAATCCTAATCATGTTTTTAAATTGAAAAAGGCTTTATATGGCTTAAAGCAAGCCCCTAGGGCTTGGTATGAACATCTGAGTAAGTTCCTTTTAGAAAAGGATTTCTCTAGAGGTAAAGTAGATACTACTCTTTTCATTAAGAAGAATTTAAATGATATTTTATTAGTTCAAATCTATGTTGATGATATTATCTTTGGATCCACTTATGACTCTTTATGCAAAGAATTCTCTCAAGACATGCAAAGTGAATTTGAAATGTCAATGATGGGAGAACTAAATTTCTTTCTTGGTTTGCAAATCAAGCAAACCAAGAATGGAATATTTGTCAATCAAACAAAATATTGCAAAGATTTAATTCATAGATTTGGGATGGAGAATGCTAAGCATATGGCTATACCAATGAGTACTGCTTGCTATTTGGATAAAGATGAAACCGGTCAGTCAATAGACATTAAGCAATATCAAGGTATGATTGGATCACTTCTTTATTTATCTGCTAGCAGACCAGATATAATGTTTAGTGCGTGTATGTGTGCTAGGTTTCAATCAAATCCCAAACAATCACATCTTAGTGCCGTTAAAAGAAGTATAAGATATCTGTTAGGCACTACGAATATAGGTTTATGGTATCCTAAAAATTCCACATGCAATTTAATAGGATATTTTGATTCTGACTTTGTCGGTTCTAAAAATGATAGAAAGAACACCAGTGGAACTTGTCATTTCATTGGATCTGCTCTAGTCTCTTGGCATAGTAAGAAACAAAATAGTGTTGTTTTATCCATTGTTGAAGAAGAATATGTTTCTACTAGCAGTTTTGTGCTCAAATTCTTTGGATGAAACAACAACTTTCTGATTATGGAATATTTCTTGATCATATTCCTATAAGATGTGATAACACGAGTGCTATGAATCTATCTAAGAACCTTGTTCAGCAGTCAAGAACCAAACATATAGAAATAAGACATCATTTTTTGAGAGATCATGTTCAAAAGGGAGATTGTGTTCTAGAATTTGTTGATACAAAGAATCAGTTAGTTGATATCCGTGTTTAAAGCCAAACTTGTAGTGCTTTAGGTTGTGAACGTAATTGGAGTGTATTTGAGCATATTCATTCAAAAAAGAAAAAGAAATAGGTTGGGGCATTAAAAAATTAATGATTTAGTCTATGTTCATTACAACTTGAGGTTGCAAAATAGGTATTATTATTTTTATTCTTTTTCATTGTTTATCTTTTAATATTTAAATACATATGCTTAGATATTTGTACATGTGTTTAGGAAAAAGAGACAACAAAGCTATGATCCTGTTAATTTGGAAACACTTGATGATCTTGTGGATTGGGTAATGGAGGATTCACCACCATTCTTAACCAATGAGGAGGTGGATGCATTACGTAAAGACCTTGCAAATATGACCATCCAACCAATTTCAAGTGATATTGGTATATTTTTATTATGATTGTATTTTTTCATACTTGTTATCACTACATGCTAATTACTACTTCCTATTTATTTTTTTGCCATAGGTCCTTTAAATTTGGATGATGAGGATTTTAATGATGCAAAAGACAATACCATTGAAAAGATGAATTTAAATGAAAACAATGTTCAGGAAGCTACTATGGGAGATTCTAAGTTCCTTGATGAAGAAGGAGTTTTCGAATATGATAATGAGAACTTATGCTCCTTGGTCATAGAAAAAAATTGGACTTGTTTTGGAACTTATGTTTGGAACTTGTGTTGAACTTTTTTATTTCTTTGTGAGCTTTGATGTTTGAAGTTTGAACTCATGGATGATGGATTTCATTTGGAAGTTTGAACTTGAAGAATGAGCTTATGGAATTATATTAATTTGTGATGATTTTTTTTGTGACTTTTTTAAGACAGGTATAAAATTTTCATTTATTTTAATGCAGAACGAGTCATGCAGGTCAATCAGTAACCCACTAGTTTGACCATTGACCCAGTGATCTAGTGCACTAACCAGATCAGCCTCTGGATCGAATTTTAAAACATTGCTTATGATATGATCCAGCAAGGGTCCAATCACTTCAAATATCTTTTGCAATGACAAAAGCAAGACCGAAAAGAACTAAGAAGAGAAAGTGCCCAAACCAAGTATTGTTTCATTTCTACAACTTGAAGATAAATTCATCAAACTTAAAGACAATAATTTTAAGAGCACAATGAGCCTAAGATTTTATACTCGATATGCAACTGTGGGCTATAGTTTATTTGGATGGATTACGTAGATTTTGGTCTAAAGAACTAATTTAGGCCCATTTTCTAATTTTTCTTTAATTTTTGTATTTTATTTTCATGTAATAAGTTCATATGGCTATTGACATCTTTTAGGTCATATTTTATATTTTTAGGCTTCCCAAGTTATTATAGTGGTTAGTGGGGTTTTATTGCTAATGGATAATGTTAGTGAGAATTTAATTCTAAATGGGAATTAATTCTTAGTGGGATGTTTAGAAGTAAGCCTAGCCTATAAATAGTAGGAACTTTCTAGCTTTGAGGCAATTTGGAGTTTGAATGAAAGTTTTAGTTTTTTCCCTTTTTGTGAGAGCTTCCTTTGGTTCTTGGGCTAAGAATTGAATCTATTCTTATCAAGGAAACTTCTGGCGATCAAATATATGACTTATCAATCGCCTTCTCACCTATTTCTTGAGTGTGACATCAATATCCTTCTCTAAAAGAAAACTAAATCATTTTCTAAATATGAAAACTTCAAGGTGATTCATCTTGTTTCCGTGTTCATATCTACTTACCATGGTTCTATTGTATGATCATTCAGAGAGTCCCTTGAGTTGAACCTGTGGAGGCAATGTGGTTTTATCGAAGATAGACAAGTGGTGTGTATTGGCTTACCTCTATAAGGTTTGCATGACCTTACATTTATAGGACTTCTCCCACTCGTCTATTCTATAGACCCATTCCCATTAGTCATCATGAAAACCTCCAACAGTAGGCTGAAAGCCCACCGAACACTTTCAACTTATGTGCCTACCCATATGCAATGCCATGTATGCATTGTACATCAGACCAATATGGTACTACAAGTCCATACTCATTCTTAACAACACACTTAGGAACTCATCTAACAATTCCATAAGCTCAACAAGACACTCTACACTCTTACACATCAATAGTTCTTAGACCCAACATATTCTTAAAAATGTTCTAGATTTCCAAATTATAATATTTTCATCATTAATCACATTCATTATTGAAAAGAGAAAACAACCACTAACTAAAATTTTGGGAAGTAATTAGACAAAACAGAAGAAATTAACAACTAGCATTCTCACCTAGAGAGCATTACTAGCCAGGCCAGATTGGTCTGTCTCGTTTAGTGAGCTCTTTGTAAGTTCTAAACTTTTTTAGTCCAGCGGGGTTTTCTCGTATAGCGAGAATGTCTCGCTTAGCAAGTCATATGAAATTACTAAACTTTCTTCCTTTTCTCTCTTTATTTTCAAGGTAATGGGGTTTTCTCGCTTAGCGAGAATACCTTGCTCAACGAGACTACAAATTCTATAGATCGTAATTTGGTCTCAAAATAGAGCAACCAACCTTAAATCCACACCAAGAAAAAAATCGACCAATTCAACATAAAAATTTATCATTTAACAACCAAAAGTCACAAAATAAACACCAAAACTCAGCCCAACCAACAAATTACATATTTAAAGCTTCCTTTACCCAAAATAATTTCCTAGGGTCCCAAGCTTCTTATAAAGGGAAGGTGCAAGAATGAAATTGGTGAATCTCTAGGGTCTTTCTCAACTTATGATTCAAGATTAGCTAATAGAACCTAGATCAACATCAGAACCGTTTTAAACTATATTCTAACAAAAAACCCATTTGAGAGCTCATGCAAAGGGAGAAATTGAGCTTAAGAAAATCAAAAGGAGTAAATGAGTGTTACTTACCAACTAAGAATTAAGCAAGGGGACTCTAAGATGCAGAAAACAAGGCTTCCATTGAGGGAAATCTCACCATTGTTAACTCTTGAGGAGAAGAGGACTCAAAGCACAAGAGGGAATGAAGAAAACAATGAGATTAAGAGAGTTTAGGACTCTTTCAACTTTGAAGGGGTTATGAGCAAGGGTGGTTAATCTTTTGGTCCCTTTTCCTATCTAGCTACCCATTTCTTCTATTCTCACCCTTCCTCTACATGTTTTTGTGACCAGATTTAAGCCCCATAATTGTCTAAGCCAACTAACACTCATACAACACCAAAGTTAGGCAAATTAAATTAACTAGCATCTCCATTAACATAAAGTCATATGTAATTTCATCTAACAATTAAAATTAAATACTTATTCACACAAGTAATAAAATCATGACATTACACAATTTAATCCTAAAATCTCAATAAGAGAAAATTAAATTTAACCAAAAGTCTTACCTTATTCTGAGTTTTATGTTTGAATTAAGAGTGTCTATTGGCAATCTATCCAATATACTCTTTATAAGTAAATTTATTTTTGTATAAAATAATTTTTTCATCTTTGTTGATCAAACTAAAAATATGAATATTTTAAATAAATTTTCTTAAATGGAAGCGGTAGTAGACACATAAGAGTACCAATAGACACTTTTAACTTGCTAGTTCTTTTTTTAAGGCACTTTTAAGTTGCTAGTATCGACCTAATGGTTGAGAGTTTAGGTAATTTGTACAAGTGTAAAAAAGAAAAAGTTCAATGTTGTTGTTATTGTAAAAAAAAAAAAAAAATCTTAAATTGAAGACAAAAGTTAAATAAAAGATTATATGTATTGTTGGTACTTTTCTCAAATCAAAATCTATATTTTATCTTAACTATTAATTATTAGTTTCATCTCAATAACTATAAGTGACAACGAGATGAAATATCAATTTTAATTATAAAAAAAAAGGCAACACTAACAATACCTATGATGCTATATCTAAGTTTTGTTTTTCGAATCAAAAAGAGTATTTATGACCAGCAAAGGTTGAAGTTAGCACAAGAAACAAACTGACCAATTGCAACTTGAATTCTTGCTAGAAGGAAAAAAATAGCTGTAGCTTGGACCGTACATTAAGTAGACTTGTCCTTTATTGATAAATACACATGAAAAATATTTTTTAGAAAATAGAGTAATTTATAATGTATTGAGGACTACATAAACTAATCTAATATAGAAAAATTCAATTGAAAAAGGGATAAATTTAAAAATATTAAAATGAATTAAACTTTGCTACCTGCTAACAACTCCACTCTGGATGTTCCTAGTGAAGGTTATGTTTCGTTCATCAGTTACCACTACGATTGGCATAAATTTAAAATATAAGAACTCTAAAGAAGAATAAAACAGCATGGACAGACGAGGAAAATAATAAAATATCAAAAGAATCAATCCCCGGACACGTCGTAATATGATTGGGCATTTGTAGCTTTGGGAGACAACACTGCCAGACTAACATTTTCTATTTCCATTTCTTTATCTTCTTTAGCAATAACAAACTTTGTATTATACAATAAAATATCTTAATACATTACATTATGATGCACAACTGTTCCGTCCGCAACACTACATTCAAAGCATCTTTCTAATTATTAAATCACACTAATCTTCAGCCCAATAATAGACTCTTCAATAAAATAAAAAAAGTGGCTATGACTGCAACCTATAGATGTCTAGGTATATTGTTCATATAATAATTTATTGTAATAATTTAATTCTATTATTTATATATTGTTAATTACTTTGTATTTTTTTCATATTTTTTCTTTTTGTTTCTTTTTTATTATACACTTTTTCTATACTTTATATATAGATACAATTTCCTTAAACTCACAAAAGTTAGCCTGTTAATAAAAAATTGAAATAATTTAGATGAAGTTTTTTTCATTCGAAAGAATTAAACACGATATTAAAAAATTTACAACACACATCCTATTCAACTAATGGAGTTAAATCCACTAAATTTACATAAAATCTAATCTTGAAACATCATTATCATCATTATAAAAGCAGAATATATATATATATATATATATATATATATATATATATATATATATATATATATATATATATATATATATATATATAATTCTCTAAATCTTTTGCTAAACCCTAACTGGATTTTTCCTAACAGAAAGTGATTAGTCAAATATTTTAAGTGTATCTTTCCAAACCCGAACTCCACTAGAAACCCCTTTTCCTATTCACAAGTACATAGCAAAAGTTGGTGAGATTATAAAGCTCTATGATTCATTGGGCCTAGTCAGAATCTCACCACTGCCAACCTGGGATTCTTTTGATGCTCACATATATTAGTTAAAAATTTGTGTTTTCTTTAATAGGGGCGGTTCTAACTTCTTCTAACCTCTATCTACCCTCTGGGAAATTTCTATTGTGTATAGTAAAACTTATAAAAAAAAATGTAAAAAACCGGCACAGAAGCTTCTGCTTTTGATGAATTAATTAAAAGAAATGAAAATATAAGCCCAAGAAATGCCAGAAGTTATGGTTGACCATGGCTCAAGTTAACCAAAAAGTGTCCTAATCATTTATAGTTAGACTTTTGAGACAAAAGGGAGACCCCATTAATACAGCTGGTTACAACACAACTGAAATCATATCCACCAGATTTTGTGATTTAGCAAGGTAAATTGACATGACCTTTAACGAGATTTTAGTGAAGACCCACGAAAATTCGTAGTGGGTTGATGTGATGTACCAATTATTAACGGGCATACGCTAACCAATGTTTTAGGATAAATAAATAAAAAATTATTAGAAAAAAATATTTTATCTAAAAAATATTTTATCTAAAATATATAAAATTTTTATTATAAAAAAATATTTTATTTAAAATATATAAAATTTGATAGTATAAAATATTTCACGCTATTATTGTTAATATGATTTTTTACATAATTATCATAAAAGTGAACATGATAATATGTGAGTGAACGTTATTATAAAATAGTTTTATTTAGTATATAGTCTTTTTTTTATAAACTATAGAATTTATTTAGCAATTATGTTAATGACAATCATTAATAAAATTTTATCCTTATAATAAAATAATAATATTAATAGGAAGCGAGTGAAGAGAGACATGAATGCTGGTAGAAAATCTTTGTTTAATTAGCCATATATCATACAGTTGGTGCCAGAATAATAATAAGAATTTGCACCAGAGAATACAGAATCGGTCCTAAGATTTTACAGTGAATAATTGTAAGGGGGAAAAAGAAAATTTGAAAAAGACATGCCCCATAAGATAAGAAACTGAAATCATAGAAAAGGGAGAAGGGAGGTAAAAAATTGAGAAAAGTAAAAGAAAAAAAAAAGGGTTCTCCTATTGAATATATCTAATGGTAATAATGGCTTAATAATAATATTTTATGGGGTTGTTGGAATTAAATATTCTGTTGTTGTATACAGTAGTCTTCCTAATCTTCTGGGCTTCAATTCAGGCGTAATGAAAGGTGAGTCCTTGTTGATCAGAGCTCTACTTTCATCTGTGGTACATTATTTGAACCTGCTCATACAAAAAATAAATAAATAATAAGAATAAGAATAATGTCAATTTTGTTGGGCCTAATGAAAATGATATTTCATTAACGTGTCAACAATGGGTGACTTTTCTACTTTATTACCGTTGAAACTCGAGGATTGTATTGGTGTTTTCCTGTTAGCAGCTTGGCCAAACCCCATCTGAACAATGGTGTGGAGATCATCCTCTAAGAATGCTAATGGAAACTGAAAAATCATTAGACACAAGTGTTAGGGGAAAAAAATTATAAAAAAAATAATTTCTATACTAGTAAAAAATATTGTATTGTGAACCAATCATAAATCAATTTTTAGGATAATCAGAAATCATACTTAGCATTAATTTTAAAATAATTATTATAAAAATTAACAAATTAAACATTCCTAATAATTTGTGATTTGCATATGCTATGTTTTTTTTTATCCAAGAGAATCCAAGAATGTATTTATAATAACCCACTTATTTTTTCTCAACCAACTGAATTAAATCACCTTAATATTTCTGCTTACACTATATCTTAAGAAATGTTCAAAAATAAAAAATAAAAATTCTAGTAATGTAATGGACTTTTTTTTCTTTCATTATTAATTTGTAGAGAAAAGTAGAAGATTATAATTACCTGAGAGCCACCTTCATTAAACACATCTAGCGGAGATAACTGCATGGCAAGATTTTGGCACAAAGAAGTATCTAATGGGTCCACTGAGCAGTGGGTCGCCGTTCTGTTAGGTATGTTATTATGGAAAACTGGGTTGTTTTGCTGAGGCTGGTGCCCATAAAAGGCTTGTGCTGAGGAACCTAATGGGAATATTATTGCATTTGGGTGTGTTGCCAAAGAATTGTTTGATTGGAATACCTGAAATCATCAAAAGCCAATGAACCCCATTTCAGGAATCTTCTTAAAAAAAACTAAAAAGCAACAAATTTTTTGAGGAGAAAAAAAAAGGTAAACCATAATATAGTATTTGTCTAATGCAATAAAACTTACATCTTTTGTAACAAGACTCTCAATACTAAGATCCATCCTTGTGTTAACAGAAGCCAATTTCATAGACAGAAACTGCCATCAGGGAGATAAAAAAAAAAAAAAGCATAACTTAGTGAGCAAGAATACTAACACACACATGATGACAATCATTTTGAGAATTGAGATGCTTATTTGCTAAGGTTGGTTACCTCAACTTGACGTTGCAATGACTGAACATAATTTATAATTTCATCTAGCATAAGTGCTTTGCCAGTGACCTATAAAGAATAAATAAATAAACAATTCAATTCATACCAAAGTTAGTAAAAGTACTGAATTTCACATTTACCAGCATAACATAAGCCAATCAATCTTCTTTGGATTTTAACTTTATCTGCATATACCTTATTGCAACCTGGTACAAGATCTTGGAGCAGCTTCATCCTCTCACTGATTTTCTCCCTCCGTACCTATTTCAAGGTTAATAAAATGTCAACATGAAAGCTACACATAGTTTTTTTGGTGCAAAGTGTCATTAATAGGGAACCAAAAGCACTGAATTCTTACACGTTCTGCTAGACTATGGCTGTCAGTGGCTTGGCCTCTTCTTGCTCTCACGTGAATGTAATCTTTTGGTGGCTCAGGAGGTTTTGAGTTACTTTTGCTCTGTTTCTCTTCCTCTGCTTTGGACTCTTCCTCAACCTTCACTTGGCCATTTTCATTTCCCTCATTTGGCTTGCTGCGCTTTGAATTTGAATACTCACTGCCTTCAACACCCTGAATTGAAAAGAATACCTTTGAGATTTCAAAATTGCCTCGCAGAATCAAGGTTTTAGAAAACGGTCCTTGATTACATCCGCTGGAATTTCCCCCAATATCAAGAAATGGGACAAAACTATGACCATGACCACAATTTAAAACCATATGCAGAACCAAAAACCATCACAAAATGGAAGTTTGACTTTAAAAAAGTACTCTTATTATTTTTATTTTTTTTTGTTTACCTTGGTAGGATTAGTAGTGTTTGAAGTTTCTTTGGCTTTTCCTTTGGAAGAAGCTTTTCTTTTCCTGGAATTCATAATATCTTGGGAAGTTTTCACCCCAATTTCCCCATTTGGGGTTTGCTCAGAAATTGTAGATTCCTCTTGAGAATTGGCCCCTTCCATTTTCTCCTGCTCCTGATGAATTGCTGAATTCTTGTTCTCTTGGGCACCCATTTGAGATCCAAGTGTTTTGAGCAATGGACTGCTTGAGACTCTAGGTAACTTCCCACCATGTTCCATTGCTGGTGCAGATCTTTGAGCCAATTCAGCATTGTTCACCCTCAATTGGACACTCCTATCATTGAAACTCCTGCTGCCAAAGCAAGAAAACTTTGCAGCCCTCTCAGCAAAGCCAGGATCAGCTGAGAATTCAGCCACACTGGAATTCAAAACCGTTGTTGTTGACTTTCCCCCTCCCAAATTTGCCAACCTCAAATTCACCAAGCTGTTGACAATGTTCACCTTTGGAGGGGAGCTCAAAGGGGTGCTGTAGCATGAAGTGTTGGTGCTGTTATTGCCTTTAGTATTCATGTAAGAAGATGCCACAACCAAAGGGTGAGGAGAGTGTTGTGGGATCTCATCAGAGTTCCCAATAGCTCCCAATTTCCCCATCAATTCCCGGATGATGAAATTCTCATTGGACATGTTGTTGTTGGGGTTGGATGATGCTGCTGGTGATGAGACCATTGAACTCAGTGCTGAGGAATCAAAGTGGTGAAGGCCTTGATCTGTTGTTGTTGACTTGTCCCAATTGGAGTTGTAAAAGCAATCTTGTTGTGTTTGCTCAGAGGCACAATTCATAACTGTTGGTTGAATCCCCATGTTTGGTGGTGAGAGTGATTGCCAAGAGGGCACTGAAGAAGGATTGGATGGTGGTGAAGATTCTAAGTGAAGAGGGTGGTGGTGCTGTGTTTGTGACACCCCAGAATTCAGAAAGAACTGGTTTTCCATTTTTTGTTCAGATCAAGGGGTGGTGGTGGTGGCAGTGGTGGCAGTGATATGCACCGGAAACAAAATAACAGAAAGAACTGAAAAAAATTGGGAGTTTGTTAAGGTTTATTATGTATATGTCTCTGGAACCTGAAGCAAAATGATTGTGATTTTGGGAATTATATTAGGAAACAAGGGAGAGGAGTTAAAGGAGTAGTAGTAGCAATGTGACAAAGTGGGACAACAATTGGAGTGATTAATGAAGTGGGTTGATTGGGTTGGAGTTGAGGAGAGAGGGAGAGAGATAGTTGGGTGTGAAAAGGGAAGTAGTGAGTGTGTCTGGTAAATAAAAAAGCTGGGAAAGATTGAGAGAAGGGAAAGGGGGGAAGAGAATAGATGGGAATACAATGGGGTTAAATAGAACCTCAAAAAGAAGAGAAACACTGTTTTGACCTTTTGTTTTTTTAAGTTGTTGATGGCAGCGGTATTCTGATGTCAGATGCTATAGTAAAATAAACAAAAGTCAAAAACTCTTAACAGAAGACATGTATTTATTATTACTATCTTCTTTTCTAGTTACCAAAATTGTAAGATACAGGTATCTCATACCAAAGTAAAGAATAGAAGTTGCAGTTTATCTAATATGTATAAAAAGGTTAGTTTTTATAGATTGTTACGTTTTTTATATTATCAATAGCTTAAAATTATTCTCAATATGAATTTTGATAAAATTATTACAAAAGTAAACATATTTTTTTATTTGTAAAAATTAAATACGATATCAAGAATTAATAACATTAATAACAATTCACACACTTTAACTCAAATAACCTAGTTAAACACCCTTGACTACAATATGATCATATCAATTTATAATTAGATAGTAATAAGAAAAATATTTATACTCAAATTAAAGTATGCAAAAGAATTTATAATATTAAAAGGAATAAATAGTCTATATATTGATAGTGTAACTTTTTTACAATATTATTTATTCATAAAATATAATAATGTATAAAAAGTTTGTTGACTCCTATTTTAATTTAGTATATCAATTATGATTTTTATGAGTAGATAGTTTGAAATTTTTATACTAATAATGTGTAAAAATTAAACTTTATTAACCAATATTATTAGTAAAGTCATAACGACTTAATTTTTTATGGAGATTAATCACTGTTTTTTAATGTGAATAATTTATTCTAATATCATGGATAGAAAAAATAAACTTTATTAAAAATATAAAAACATTTAATCAAATACTTGCATCGTATTTTTACATAAAAAATATTTGTATGTTATTATCATTAAATTTCCAAATCAGAAATGTTATATAGATATTTTTCTAACATTAAACAGACTCAATTAAAAGAAATTACAGAATTTAAATATTTAGATATATCATGCCATTATATTATTAAAAAGTTGAGAAATAAGGATATAAAGTTGATATAAAATATTTCCTTTTTATATATGTAAGTGGGGTAGAGAGGAGGAGTGAGTAATTAATAATTACTGCCTCTGTCAAAAAAAATAATAATTACTACCAATTTACTAGTAATTATAGTTTGTTTGTTACTTTGTCTCTCTGAATTTGTGAATGGTATCCCTCCCCACAAAAGACGGAGCAGGGTCTTCGCTGCCCGGCATTGGACGTCAGAACACCAAAATGTGTCCTTTCCTTTTCTTCAGACTCTACACTTTTCGAGCAATCTAATGGAAGCCAGGAAGGATCAACAGCTCAACTAAACTTATTCTAATTTTTATCCTTTTTTATTTTTCTTTTCTTTTAAATGCTGTTTAGTTTTTTAAATTTGATTGTATGTGTTTGTGTTTGCCTGTTTGGAAATAGTATATCCTTAGTATTATTGTGGATTTTTTTTCTCTTCATAAATATTAAATATGTTTTATTTATCATAAATTTTTCCTTGTCTAAATTTGACGGTGCATGTAATGTTATTTACTTCCGATCAAATATTACTCTAAAGAATTTGAAAAGTTAGATTGAGAAAAGTAAATTGTAAAAGAAACCACCAATTTATTGTAAGCGTCAATTTTTCTTATAGGACTAATTATTAATTTGACCAAGTGATGGATTCAAAACATTTTAGTTGTGGGAACAAAGTTCATATATAAATTAGTTGGATAAAATTTATATTATAATTTTTTTAACTAAATTATAGTTGTAATTTATAACTACATAAATGGACATGAAAAATAGAATTTTGGTCAACTAGAAAAGATGGGGCGATTCACGATCGTTTTGGATTAAGTAATTCTATTTTTGGTATTATCTACTTTGGCATTGGTTTTAAACTCATTGTTTTATCCTTAAAAAGTGTCTTAATGGTTTAAGAGAGGAAGTGTTTATAAATTATCCTTAGTCTTATTCTTAAGTCATGTGAGATTATTTTGGAGTATTAAAATGATCTCCTTTAGAAATGGAAGGATAGTAATTTCTTTGATCGCTAAAGGATGACCAAAGATAAAGTTTCACAAAGCATGCATAAGTTGTATACTCTCTTTGAATATGGAAGGATATTTATCGCTTCAATTCTCAAAGAGTGATTTTCAACCTCTTTTAAGACTGTGTAACAACTCAACTTCATTAAATATCTATCAAACTAAGGATTATACTTCATTTAATTCAAAACTCTCTAATTATTTTATTTAATTGAATACTAGTGAATTTTTCACAATTCCAAATCTAATAGATAATATTTAAAACATAAGATAAAAACCACTTTATATATAAAGTTTAACTAAATAAAACCTAGTGTCACTTTGACACTAAGTAAAACATATTGGATCTGGATGATCCAATATTGTTAGGGAGATTTGAGAGGAGTAGTAAACACAGAGAGATTTATGCCAATGAGCCATGAGCGACTACATAAGGAAACTTGATGTCATACTTTAACTCAACTCGTCTGAGCCAGTCACCAAGTCAAACCATCAGCTCTAATACCAGTTGTTAGGGAGATTCGAGGAGTAAACACCGGGGAGATTTATGCCAATGAGCCATGAGCAACCACATAAGGAAACTTGACACCACACTTTAACCCAAAACCTTAAGGCTCAAGTTTATGGATCTTCTCCTCACTTATATGGTGTTCAAGTTTTTCACTTCTACCCGATGTGGGACTTCACCTCACACTTGTACTCCAACACAATATGACATATGGACAATCCTAAATACCCATGATTTTGATGATAACAAAGATATAAATTGTTGATGGACTAATGATTTACCTTAAGTGAAACATGACATTTGATATAAACTCAATTGGTAATATGTTTCTATCCTTATGCTCTTACAAGTTATCGTTCAATGGTAGTGTCGCAACCTACCCTTCAGTGGGAGGACGAGACGAGACTCAAAGGGTGAGTTTTCCAAGAAAGGAGAACACGCAAGAGTCGCCACCAACGTTTATTCGAGGAAAATGTTAGAAAAACCAAAAAGGGGTCTGCGAATTTTAAGAAAAAGGGTTCAGAGTTGTTTTCGTGTAGGGAAGGTATTAGCACCCCACTCGTCTATCACAAGAGACAACAACCTTTAATCGATCGTGCAAAATCATGACTTCAATGTTTATTTATTTTCCCTTTTATGTTTTTTTTTTTTTTTACTTTTTGGGGTCGACAAGAGTGTTGTTCTTGCTACTACGTATCCTCAAGTGCGATGAGGAAATTAGACCTACGTAGTTCTTTGTAAGTAAGAAAGTTGGGCGTCAAGTTGCTTTTAAACTTTTGAAAGGTTCATTTTAACTAACAAAAATAAAAGAGACCATCAAGGTGTTGGACCTTGAATGGATTCAAGCAACTTTTGAGGATAAAAACTTGGTTACATGTTGATTTTAACTTTGGTTCCACTTATTTACTTTCAATCTCATTAAAAGACGACTTGTGAGGTAAATGATCAATTGAAATTTCATTTTACAAGGATAAAATGAGATTACAACAGATATGATTAGTGGAAATTCGCTTTACATGAAGAAATGAGATGAAAGATATGTGAAGCAAACAAGGAGGACCCCTAAGGGTGCATATAGTGAATTCAAAACCTTAAAATAAATACTAACCAGTTGATGAACGAAGAACAATGTAGAAATCGATCATGGTTGTGATTCGAAAGCGTCTTGGCCTCATTTTTTCTTCTTCTCCTTAACTTCACTAAATCCTTTCAATATATAAAGGTCGGACCCCTTCCTTTAGTCCCCTCACACCTATTTATAGGAAATGAAGGGACTTGGTTGATCTACAGCTCGCCTAGGCGAGTTGTTGCTTCAACCTGAAGTAACCTTGTTCGCCCAGGCGAGCTGATTACTTCACCCCTAAGTCTTTTGGGGGCCCAGGCAAGCCAGAGGCTAGCCTGGATGAGCTAGGGATCAGAAAAAGCTCCCAAATGACCCTTTTGCCCTCTTTTTTTTTGGGTATTTTCCATTTTTTTTCCTGAAATGTCGAAAAAAATTTCAGATTGCACGTCAACTAGTGTCAAGTGGCTCAATTCGGCTAGCAAGAATCAAAATGTTAGAAAATGATAGTACCCAAACGAAATTAGGGTCTGACAGGTAGCTTGAACTTGATTTTATTAACTATCTTATTTAGCGTTTAATGTGTTGTTATAAAACAAGTGTCCAATGATGTTGTGAAAATCAATACCAATGTATTGTGTGTTCTTATGAGTTCAAAAGAACATAACTAACTTATAAAAATGATTTATATTCAGTTAGTTAACATTCATATAATTGTCATGCACATGAAAGCATCTTGAGGTTGATTCACTCACTAAAACATTCTATTGTTTGAATTTTCCCTCTAGATGTATGTTGTAAAATTCCTCTAACATTTGGATTTCAAGTGTACAAAGTCATAGATAAAATGGAAGGATATCACAACAACAAAATCATTCATAGTGGAGCAACGAGCCACAAAGGCAGTGTACTATTATCTATTGTTTCTCCTCAACAAGTTGCCACGTAGAAAAAAAAGATAAGTTATTGATAAAGAAATTATTTGGGGAAGGCTTAGATACCACAACAAATACTTTTCTAAAGCCTATAAACGGTGTTTGAAGGATCAGCACAAAACACAAGACATTAATCAAAATTCACAAGTGTCAAGTGAGATTTTATCAAAAGTATTGGACGCTAAAAAATTAGAACCTAGAAAGTTTATCCTTTGCTTAGCAAAGTTATCTCTTGGTATTTGCGCCTAAGTGTATATCCAATCTTTGAGATATTTGAATATTGTAATCATTCAAATTCTTGTTTGGAAAGCCAAGAGAGACTTAGTGAACAAAGAATATTTGGATGTTCTTAATCTCAGGGGGAGATTAAGGGTAAGCCAGACAAGGCATATAAAATACTTGTTGTAGCTAAGAGTGGTAGAGTAAAAATTCATTTGTAATCAATTGTGATTAGTGAAACCCTTTATAGGTTGTGAAGGATAACTAGACATAGCTCAAGTAGAGGGAACTAATATAAAATTGTGATTTTACTCTATCTTTTGTCATAAGTTTTGTATTTTTAGTTGCTTTTGTCATATCCTTGGGCACACATGTTTTTGTGAAAATTGTCTTTATGAAAATCTATTGTTAACATTTGGAAGCTCATGTTAAGAGCATTTTATATATGTGATAAACTTGTTTTGTGAAACTCTATCTTTCAAAAAAGCTTTAAGTTTTATCTAACACATTATTCAACCCTCCTTTCTAGTGTGATATTTGTTATTTTAGTTCTTTCCATGAAGTCTCCAAGAGAAGGATCCACCTAAAAACAATTTGTTCCCTCGAACATACACTTCTTTCATACCCTAATTTCGTCCGGGGATGATCATTTGCAAACATTTGGATTCTTGCCAGCCGAATTGAGTTGCTTAACACAAATTGTCGTGCATTCCATAAGGTTTTTTGACATTTTGGAAGGAAATGTGCAAAATACTCAAAATGGGGGTAAAATGGTCACTTTTGGGGCATTTTTCAACCCCTGGGCCCACTAGAAAGCTTAAGAGTGAAGAAACCATCTCACCTGGGCGAGCTGAGCTCGCCTGGGCAAGCAAGGAAACTTCAAGAGGAAGCAAATAGCTCGCCTGGGTGAGCTGAGCTTGCCTTGGCAAGCTGTTATGCAACCTCCACCCTTCTTTTGCTATAAATAAGCATGAGGGGGCTGAATGATAAGGGCCCCTTGAGTTCCCGAGTTCTTGAGGTCCATAGGTCCAAAAAGAAGAAAAAAGAAGAGAAAACAAGGCCGAAACACTTCCAAATCACATCTGTGATCGTTTCCTACTCGTTCATCGTTCGTTCTTCATTAGTTCTCCGTTCGTTTTTCATTTGTTCTTCATTCTTCATCGGGTTAGTGCTTATTTTAAGGATTTGAATTTGATTTATGGACCCTTAGGGGTCCCCTTTATTGTTTTGTACATCTTCATCTCCTTCTTTGATAATCGGTAATCACTTTTCTTTTGTAAAGTAAGTTTTAACTTATTATTAACGTTGTAAGTTATCTTTAAAAAAAGGATTGAAGATTAATAAGCAAAAACCAAATAAAATCAACTCATAAACTTCTTCATTTCATAAAAAAGATATCACTTGAGATTGTTTTAAGGTCCAACGCCTTAAACGATTCTCTCCCCTTTTCAAAAATTGAAAGATCGTTTCAAGGTCAAATGCCTTAAATGACTTTTGTCCATAATTTAAATCAATCTTTCAAAAAAGATAAAAATGATTTAACCAACAAACATTCAGACTTAAAGAATTACGTAGATCTGAATTTCTCATCGCACCCGAGGATACGTAAGAGTGAGGGAAACACCCTTGTCGACTCCAAAAAAAGTAAAAAAATAGAAAAAGGAAAAATAAATAATATTGAAGTCATGATTTGCACAATCGATTAGAGGTTTTCATCCCTTGTTATGGGCGCATGGGGTGATAATACCTTCCCCATGCGTAAATGACTCATAAACCCTCATTTTCAAATTATGCAGACCCTCGACCTTTTCCATTTTTGGTTTTTCTGATGTTTTCCTCGAATAAACGTTGGTGGCGACTCCATGCGTTTTCCTTCGATGGAAGACGCGCCATTGGCCCGTCGAGAGGCCTTTTCACACTGCCGCTAAAGGGTAGGTTGCGACAGATGGCGACTCTATTGGGGACCGTTAGAGAGTTAGGCCATTCAGTCAGTATGCAATGTTTTTATTGACTTCTTCTTCTTTTATGTTCCCTTTTATCTTTTGTTGTACATATTTGTATATAACCTTTGCTATTTTATTATGTTTGGTGTGTGTTTGGCTATCGATTACATTAATAGTTAGAAATATTTTTCTATGCACACATGGCACCTACACCTTGCACACACATTGAGATATTAGGTCCTATGCCCAGGTCTATGTAAGCCATAAGGAGTGGAGGTCGATCTGTGGTCATGCTGGGTCTCTGACTCCCTTAATAACAATGAAGTCTCATCTAGATTTTTCCTCTTTTGGTGATACATTGTCGCTGATAGTCCCTTTCGCTACAATGTATTACCTAAGAGAATGATATCTCTAGAAGCTAGTAAAGTTACATAAAACCACCCTTTGGAATTGTCACTAGAAGGGGACTTTTGGATCTTTTCCATTAGGTTCCTAAATTAGGGGCACAAAGTAAACTCACTTTGGCATATTTCTTGATTGTGTCATGCATCTCTTCATGGCATCGTAATAGGCGTATCATTCGTGTATCATATTCACGCATTGCATTTGCATAGATCACTGCATTATCATACGCCTTCATTTAGCATGCTTTTGTTTTTCCAACTGCATATATTCTACTTCCATCGTTCGCATGTCATGTTTACTCATGCATGATCCTTGCATTTTGCTTTGCAAAAATAAAACAAAAAAACAAAAACAAAAAAGAGAACAAAAAGAAAGTCCCAATGAAGCATGAAAGTTCACACCACATTTTTAGTTACATGTGTTGGGTACCATGATGATAGCTATAAGCCTACCATGTTAGGATTATACACTCATTTCTCTAAAAAAATGATTGAAGAATGGTGCCTAATGCTTGGTTAACTAGGAAATGATGGTTCTTAGGGCATCTCGTGTCAATCTCATGATTGCATTTGCCATGCATAGCATATGTATGCCTGAGTCATTCATCTCTATAAGATGTTGTCGAAGTATTAGCAATCCAAATTGCTATTTCTTGGATTATGGGGTTGAACCAAGCACATGTTTTAAGAAAAGGTTCATCAAGTCAAGGTCAAGTATAGAAGTAACCAGCTTGCAAAAATTGGGGCAGAAGGTGAATCGAGTTACATTGCTTCTTTGTTTACTACCAACACATGATTCACAAAATTAAGGATTGTTGATGTCCATTTTACTTCCAAATTCATTTTGACTCTAACAAGATGTAATAAACAATGTCGTCTGAATTGATTTGACCTTGTGTCCTACTAAATATCCTATGTAAAATTTGCAATACTTCAACAATGCATCATTCACATACATCATGCTTTCATTGGTTGCATTGCTCATTACATTCTTTCCTTGAAATCATCCAAACTGTAATCATTGTTATCAAAAGGAAAGAACACGCTTTATGGTGCCCTTACTAAATGCGTGCTAGAGCTAGAATAATGAGTGAAGTAGAGGAGGTGCAAGAACGTATGAAGGCCGACATAGAGGCTATAAAAGAGAAAATGACCACAATGATGGAGGTCATGATGAGCATGAAGAAGATAATGGAGGTTAATATGGCTGCAATAGCCGCTACCAGTGCCATTGCTGAGGTGGACCCGACTCCCCCATCTGGCCTCAACCAAATGAATCATCCAACCTTGGATATGGTAGGTCAGGGAGGCAAAGAGTTGGGAAGTACAAACAACCCCCATTTTGTACGAATTCGGAACAAGCATGCCTTCCCGCCATATGGCTTGCCTCCCAACTATGCACCACCCAATGTGACACACATACACATTGGGAGCCAACAAACCCAATCTGATCATGCACATGTCTCTCAACCCATGGAGGAGACACATGAAGCACCCCGAGACCATAATCAAGCCGACTTCGAGCCTCGCCTCGGATACGCCACTAAGGGGCAACCAGTTAGTGGTGTACCCTTGCCAAACACTTTGGAAGGCCATCTGTGGCGTCCCTAAATAATGACTGGTTTAATAGTAATAAATTAAATAGCAGAAACTATGGGAATTTTTTTTTTCTTTTTCTCTCTCTTTTTTTCGCACTGTTATTCATTTCACGGTAATTAAATTCAGAAGGAAAATTATCACTATAGAGTCCTGAATGGCCAGTTCACAACTCTATTCAGATTCATTTCTTTCTGATCACTCATAACCTCTAAACTATTTTGCTCTTTCAAAAAATATATCAGCCATCATTTTAGGTCGTCACGTGAAAAATAATAAGATGCGGTCGGTAAACTCTTTTCAAATAAAGTTTGTTAACATTTCCTTTTCAAATAACAAGATTAAACATAATCATATTTATAATCTAAAACTGTCCAAAATATGGGAGTTTGCAAAATAACATAGTGACTTCCAGAGCAAAGGTAACAACTGTGGTGGCTTCAGCCACAATATATACAACCATCAAAATTTCTATACAATAGGTCTACCCACCCAAAAATCAAAAGAGTAAACCTAACAATCGGAACTAGATACACCCACCCACAAAAAGTATGTACGCCTAGTCTAAGGAGCCGTTTGCTATGATGAAGAGTCATCACTATTCGTTGTCCCTCCAAGGCCGCTCTCCTCTGTAAAGTCTGCCTCAGATGCTGACATAACATCCTCTGGAGAATCAACATCAGGGAGTGGGTTCTCATCATCCTCTGGGAAGTCAAGAGCATCCACAGCAGGTTCAGGAGGTAACTCTAGCAGTTTATCAGCAATCAAACACTTACCCTGTATCAAATTGTCAGAGGCAGCAACTTCTGATCCACTCATAGCAAATACTCAGGAGGGTACCTTTGGTCTTCCACCACTAGTGTTGTTGTTGTTGCTAACATTACCGCTCCTCATGGGATTAGTAGATCCACGATTGACTGTGTTAGAATTGGCAGTTACCGTCGGTCTCCCAGTCATTCTACACTCCCGAGCATAATGGCCTACCTTGCCACAAATATAGCAACGATTTTCCTGTGTCTGCTGGAGTTGTGGGCAATTTCTCCTAAGATGCGGTCCTCCGCACTGAAAGCATTGTACCCCAGTCCCCCTTGACAGGCTCATGTTGGACGTAGCCATAGGTTGTTTCGCCTTGTTGCTAGAATATGGCTTCATCCTCTTATTACTGTTTCCTCTAAAAGGGTGGTTCCTTTGTGGTCCTCCAAAGCCTCTAGCTTGCCTCTGTTTCATCTTGTCCTCAAATATTCTGCACTTTGTCACCAGTTGATTGAAATCTGTGATCTGCATGTAGCTAACTGCCTGTTGAATCTACAGTCGAAGCCCATTCTCAAACTGAGCACATAAGTCTTCTTCGTTCCGAGCATCTTGGTATTGAGGCCAATACTATAGAAGTTCATTAAATTTGGTCGTGTATTCTCCAACGGACATATTTTCCTGCTTCAAATCCATAAATTCCCTCGCCTTTCGCTTCCTGAGATCTCACGGAAAATAGTTGTCTAAGAATTTTCCCTTGAATGCATTCCAAGGAATCACGCCTCCAGGTGCTGCTAATGTAGGTTTCACGAACTTCCACCAGTTCTTAGCTTCTCCTTAGAGCAAAAACGTCGCATAAGGGACCTTATGCTCCTCGAGGCAACCCATCGCCTCGAAAATCTTCTCAATCTCAGCTAACCATAACCTAGCACCTTCTGGATCATAGTCCCTACTAAACTTCGACGGGTGGTTCTTATGGAAAGCCATGAGTCCCCGATACTCTGCCGACTCCACATCACATTCCTGCACTAGAGTTTCCAGCACAGCTGTGATGCGGTCTAAGACATCACGGTTCTGATCCCTACCACGTCCTGCCATACCTAACCTGTAGGGAAGCTATTAGTATCCAAGAAAGGCTACTGAGAGAGTGTACCATATAGGCTATGACAGTTACAACAATCTCTCTCTCTCTCTCTCTCTCTCTCTCTCTCTCTATATATATATATATATATATATATATATATATATATATATATATATATATATATACACAACAATCTTACTAAGTCAATTGCACTTTCCTGCTTAAGACAAGAAGGTAGAATTACACACAATTTGTGACTTAACGTCACTCCCCGAAACCTACTTCTAAGTTTCAGAGATACACAACATTCACACAGTAAGACCATGGACAGGTTCACTAGAATCCAACTTTTGCTCTGATACCACCAATTGTGGCGTCCCTAAATAATGACTGGTTTAATAGTAATAAATTAAATAGCAGAAACCATGAGAATTTTTTTTTTCTTTTTCTCTCTCTTTTTTTTCGCACTGTTATTCATTTCACGATAATTAAATTCAGAAGGAAAATTATCACTATAGAGTCCTGAATGGCCAGTTCACAACTTCTTTCTGATCACTCATAACCTCTAAACTATTTTGCTCTTTCAAAAAATATACCAGCCATCATTTTAGGTCGTCACGTGAAAAATAATAAGATGCGGTCGATAAACTCTTCTCAAATAAAGTTTGTTAACATTTCCTTTTCAAATAACAAGATTAAACATAATCATATTTATCATCTAAAACTATCCAAAATATGAGAGTTTGCAAAATAACATAGTGACATTCAGAGCAAAGGTAACAACTATGGTGGCTTTAGCCACAATATATACAACCATCAAAATTTCTATACAATAGGTCTACCCACCCAAAAATCAAAAGAGTAAACCTAGCAGTCGGAACTAGATAAACCCACCCACAAAAAGTATGTACGCCTAGTCTAAGGAGTCGTCTGCTATGATGAAGAGTCATCACTATTCGCTGTCCCTCCAGGGCCGCTCTCCTCTGTAGAGTCTGCCTCAGATGCTGGCATAACATCCTCTGGAGAATCAACATCAGGGAGTGGGTTCTCATCATCCTCTGGGAAGTCAAGAGCATCCACAGCAGGTTCAGGAGGTAACTCCTCTAGGTCCTCTTCAAGATCCTCGTCAGAGGATGACACCTCTATCACTTGAACTGGCTCCACTAGTCGATATGGAATAGGTGTAGGTAGTATCCACTCCACAGGCTGCTGAAGTGCACGTGCGGGTTCCTCCGGATGTACTAATGAAGTAGCAGTGAGTCGAATTGTGCCACGGAATCGGCACCTCTCATTACCTTCGAGGGTCTCCCAAACACCCTCTAGGCACTCCATCACAACACGATCATGGATCAACTGTGCTGCCATCGCGATCTACAAAAGATAAAAGAAAGAGGGTAGACTCTTTCACAAGAAATCTAGCTACACATGTAACAATACAATGCGTCCCATAACGGCTACGCATAGTCAAAATGTCTTTCTCAAGGGATTTCCTCTTTGGTAATCGATTACCAGTGCCCAAAAATGAATTACATAGCCTTTGCACATAGAAAATTAAAAATTACACTGTGTAATCGATTACACATAAATGGTAATCGATTACCAGTGCCCTATCACCCTGTGTAATCGATTACACCCAGCCGGTAATCGATTACCAGTGCCCTATCACCCTGTGTAATCGATTACACACCCTTGGTAATCGATTACCAGAGGCCATTTAACATCCTGTCTCCATTTTTAAGCCCTATAATCGATTACCCACGAATGGTAATCGATTACCAGAGGCTAATTTCCAGATACCACCCAAGATACATAGCTAGCCAGCCGCCACACAAGCCTCCTTGCTTCGTGGACTTTGTTCTTTTATTGGTTGACTGCCAGGAGCTCGCCTATTTAGGTACGTCACAGGTTCTCACTGACTGATTATGCCCGGGTTGGGTCGGGATTAGCCAAGCTTGGTTTTGGGCAATAGGACCCCACCTGACGTCCCTAAGGTCTCCTGACCCCCGCGACATATCTCCAAGTACCATTCTGTGGTCAACAAACAAAAGTAGGAAGACTGACTCTTACACGCTTTCTCACATCAAGCTTAGTGGATCATGGGGCACCCGTCATATGTGGTACTAGGTGGCGATCGGGCGATGGCGCAAATCAACTCTCTCATTTTCACAAGTCAAGCACAAGCATACCATCCCAGTTGCCCACCTTTAACTTGAGCTCACGCACTCCTACGTAGCCCTTATCCTCGTTCCTCTCAGCACCGGGTCCCCATCAACCCCTCCAAGCTTTCACAATATCCAAAAAATTCAATTACATTTATCATGAAACTACCCTAAACCAAGAAAACAGAGTAGAGGCAGAAAACTCTGCCCAAAACTCATTCAAATTCCATAGCTTTCCTTACTCATATACCCCAGTAACATTCTTTTTGTTCCAATTCGTTAACCATTGGATCGGCTTGAAAAATTTTACTGGAGGTTCCTAGTACATAAATCTACATTTTGACCGTTGGGATCTGCTAGAAAATTCCTGGAACCCGAGATGTACTACTCTTCCCATGACTAGCAATGCACAACCATTTTCTGCACTATGTTAAAAAAAACTGCTACACAATTTTGACAGCATTTTTCTGCATAATATGGCAGATTTTCGAAATCCAACTTGCCCACATCCAATTTTTCTCAAATTGGATCCTACAAGTCCTAAATCATGTATAAATCATATTTAAACCAAAAAAAAACTTCAGATCAAGGTAAATCAAAATCTAGGTATCCAAAACCCATCAATTTAGTGAATTTTCAAGGTTTGAGAAGTGAAAATGAGAATTGGGTAATTTTGGGGTAAACTCTCATCTCAATCAAGTCTATAACATTGATTTAGACTTGCTCAAACTGGTTTTAAGGTGAAAACCCCACCCATTCAAAATTTGACCCCTCAACACCCAATTTACCCTAGAAATGGCTCTTGCTTTCACCTTTGTCACTCATTTTTTCTCATTTGCTCTGCCCAAGCTTTCCTACAAGTCGTAATTGACATTTTAGACTAGGATCAACTTACTTTAGACTCCAATTTCCACTAACCCCGAATTTGGCTTTTCCAACCCTCAAAATTTCACACTATTCCACTCACAACACTACCATTCTCACATTTAATCCTAAGTTAACTCTCTCCCCATCATCTCTACCAGTTTTCCATCAACATTTTAAACATACATACATCACAAAACATCATTATAAAACCCTAAATCAGAATGGGTAATTTGGCTCACATCAAACATGTCAAGTTTAGCATGATTTCAACAAATTCCTTCACAAATAACTACCCTAAGGCAATAACCTAGTAGAACTACCCATTATAGCTCCCAAAAACCCAACACCCACGAATTTCATGTGAGAAGAAGTCCACCCATACCTAAAATTCGAAGCCCCACAATGTAGAGGTGTGCTCCAAGACTCCGAAAATGGCTTCTCCTTGCAATTTGGAGTAGAAATGAGGAGAAATTTTGGAGCTTCAATGGACAACAATGGTGGAGAAGAAGGAAGAAGAAAAGCAACGTGGAAAGAGAGGAAGAAGCTTCTGAAATTTGCTGAAGGAAGAGAGAGAATTTGGCTTTTAAAAAAAAAGATTTTCTTTCCCTTTTTTTTTCAAAAAGCAATGCCACATGTCCCATTTTAAGTGGAGTAAAAAGGGGCCCACCTTTTTCCTTTGACTTGACTTCATACTCAGCCACAAAGGAGAAAAATTTGACCTTTTGGATGCTGAAATTTTGCCTCGGTTTGCATGCCGCCTCTCTAGTTCCAGTTCCTCACGTTTCTCTACACCTGTCGGGGCCCATTTTCGAAAGTAGGCAATATATATCAAAACGCTCAGAATGAGACCCTGAGCATGGTTCAGAGGTTGGTTTTGTTAAATTTTTAGTTGCACACAAAACGATAATTTTTAGACTAATTAATTAAGGATTAATCTATAACTGTCCAGTTATGGATTACTCTTCGCTAATTAGTCTAACCCGCGTATCTTTCCCCCAATGTATATACTTCTACCAAGAATATATATATATATATACACTGGATAATACATCTATATATAATTATTTAAAATGTAACGCTTACAAAATTCCGGGTAGAAATTCTAGGATGTCACACCCTCAGTTTTTCCCACAACCACAAACCTTGCATTTTGCGGCGGGGAGAGTCCTTCCTGCTATAATAGAAAAGGGAAAATTAGATCATATAGAGGAAAGGCTCAGGGCCATGAAGGAGGCGAAGATTATGCTTTTGCTGGCATGGAAGAGTTGTACCTAGTACCTGGCGTCGTCATCCCTCTGAAGTTCAACGTGTCAAATTTCAATAAATACAATGGGACTACTTGCTCCAAGAATCATCTGAAAATGTACTGTCGGAAGATGGAAGCGTACGTGAAAGATGAAAAATTGCTGATGTATTTCTTCCAAGAAAGCCTTACTGGGGCAGCCGTCATCTGGTATACTAACTTGAAATCTTCCCGAGTCCATTCTTGGAAGGACCTAATGGTTGCCTTCGTTAGGCAGTTCTAATACAATTATGATATGGCTCCGGATATGATGCAACTACAGAACATGGGTAAAAAAAGGCATGAATCCTTCAAAGAATATGCCCAAAGGTGGAGGGATCTGACAACTCAAGTGGCGCCCCCAATGAAGGAAAGGGAGATGATAACACAATGATGATAGACACTCTACTATGAGAAAATGGTGGGTTACACACCTTCAAGCTTTGTGGATATAGTTTTTGCTGGCAAAGGAATCAAAGTGAGTCTGAAAAGAGGCAAATTTGATCATCCTGCTTTGACAAATAAAAAGCCTGGGGCAAATAGAGAGGATGAGAAGAAGGAAGGAACCCATGTTGTGACTGCCATTCCTACATGGCCAAACTTCCCACCAACTCAACAATATCATTACTTAGCCAATGTCACCCCTTCTCATTATCCAACATCCTATCAGCCAAGAACCCTCAATCAACCACAAAGGCCATCCTTAAATCAGCCACAAAGCTTGCCTACCGCAAATCCAATGTCAAACACCACCCTTAACACAAACCAAAACACCAACCAGGGAAGGAATTTTTTAGCAAAAAAGGTTGTAGAATTCACTCCAATTTTGGTGTCCTATGCTAACTTGCTCCCATATATACTCAATAATTCAATGGTAGCCATAACCCCAACCAAAGTTCCTCAACCTCCATTTTTCCAAGGATACTACTTGAACGCAACGTGTGCTTATCATGTAGGAGTTCTGGGGCATTCCATTGAGCATTGTATGACCCTGAAGCATAAGGTGCAAGGTCTAATTGATGTGAGCTGACTAAAATTTAAGGAGGAGAATCGCTTGTGAATTCTGACGTTGGAAAGCGACACCATGCATGGGGCAGTTTGAAGATTGTTGTTAGATGTCTCCAAAGACTCATTAGGATTGTCAAGTTTATGCCATTATTGTAAACCACAGTCACAATGCTAATAATATGAATAAATTTGACATCCTTGTCTCTCATTATCTCATAATTACATCTTTATTTATTTAACTTCTAGTGGAATGTGAGTGTAAGTCGTTGGTTTGTTTGCTCAAGCGACATGCGCTCCTGAGTTTTGACTTCCAAGACTATTTAATTAGAAATTACTCATTCTACACGTTTGGTGATGGTGTCGTAAAGGACTAGTAAAGTAAAAAGTAAAAAAAAAAAACATTTGATTGACTGTTGTGATATCCTAATTTCGTCTGGGGGCGATCGTTTGCCAATATTTGGATTCTTGCCAACCAAATTGAGCTGCTTAACACTAATCTCCACGCAATCCGTAGGATTTTATGACTTTTCAGAAGGAAATGTACAAAATACTCAAAATGAGGGCAAAAGGGTCACTTTTGGGACATTTTTCAGCCCCTGGGCCCATTAGAAAGCTTAGGGATGAAGTAACCAGCGCGCCTGGGCGAGCAAGTTACTTCAGGAGGAAGCAAGCAACTCGCATGGGCGAGTTGCTGTGAAACCTTCACCCCTCTTTTGCTATAAATAAGCGTGAGGGGGTTGAAGGAAAAAGGTCCTCTAGGTCCAGAGGTCTAGAATTGAGAAGAAAAAAGAGAAAGGAAGAAGAAAGAAGAAAAAATAAGGTTGAAACGCTTTTGAATCACATCCGTGATCGATTCCTACACCGTTCATCGTTCGTTCTTCATCCAGTTAGTGCTTATTTTAAGGATTTGAATTTGATTTATGGACCCTTAGGGCTCTCCTTTATTGTTTTGTACATCTTCATCTCCTTCTTCGATCATCGGTAATTGTTTTTTCTTTCGTAAAGTAAGTTTTAACCGATTATTAACGCCGCAAGTTATCTTTAAAAAAGGATTGAAGATTAATAAGTAAAAAAACAAATAAAATCAACTCATAAACCTCTTCATTTCATCAAAAAGAAATCAAGAGATCGTTTCAAGGTCCAACACCTTAAATGATTCTCTTTTCAAACTATCATTTCAAGGTCTAACGCCTTAACGATTCTCTCATCTTTTCAAAAATTAAAAAATTATTTCAAGGTCTAATGCCTTAAACAATTTTTGTTAAATTAAAATTAATCTTTCAAAAATTAATTTAACAAACAAACTTTCAGACTTAAAGAACTATATAGAACAACGTTTATACAGTAGTGTTATTTTATTATTCATAATTATACTTATGAACAAAATTAACAAAAATTAATGAGTTATGTTTTTATATTACTTTCATGTCATTATGAGATTGACTTAAATTAATGAAAGATATTTTTGTAAAAAATAATTGATATAAAATATTTTAAATTAAATCTTTTAAAAAAATAAGATATATTTTTAATTTGAACCTTATAAAAAAGACTGAAATATTATTAGTACATCGTCACCATAAATTCCAATATATTCTTAATATATTTCTCGTCAACAATTTTTGGGTATTAAATCTTTATTCAGTCACTATACCAAAAAAAAATTACTGATTTATGAAATTCCATTTAGAAGTATTCCTTTCTAAAATATATTTGGATTAGTACCAGTAATATTTAAGCATGACAAATTTTTAATTTGGCAATGATTGGAGTCAACATCTGGGAACGATCATCGGGTAAAGATAAATAAAAGTCAAAGCAAATTTAAACAACTTCTTCTATTGGACGGTTAATACTCACTAACATTTCACCATATATTTAACACAAACAATTAAATAATTATTTTTTTATTTAAAAATTATTCTAAGTCTCAACATGTTTGAGCCGAGAGTCAATGATTGCATTTAATGCTGAACTACACGTTTAACCCGGTCATTGTCGGGTTCGCATAGTTCCATTTACTTATAGAACCATAAAATTAAAAATACCTAACCTTTCTGAGAAGTGCAAGAAAAGCTTATCACACGTTTCAACATATATAAATTTATGTGCTATATTTATGGATGTTTCCTTGAAATAAGGCATTGAAAAACAGGTTTTCTTCACAATTATATCTGATTGTCCATCAGATTTTGGCTATACAGATTGGTAACTTCATCATGAGAATCAGTGGGATATGCCTTCTTTTAATGCTCGCCAGGGACCAAGCTGTTCCTCACGGGAATGAATAACACCAATATGTTTTATTGCATGTTGTTTCAGTTGACATTTCTTCAAAGAAAATGCTACCAAGTGTTGTTATAAACAATACTTTCACGGTCAGGAATAATAAATATAGAAAATATGTAAGAAAACAAGAAAAAGATTAAAAAGTAAGTTTAATAATCATCACAATCTAAAATAATTTTATATTATCAACTAAATATCAAAATTTAAAATTGATATAATTTTTAAAATAATTAATAAACTTATTATATATAATAATTTATGTGATTGAATAATCCTCTAAAATTCTTTTATACTCTTAGACTATATTTGATAAAGACATTTCAATTAGTTTTTAACTTCTCTGTATTAATTGAAAAGTTTGTTTAATTGTTTTGTAAATTTTTTTTTAATAATTTGTAGTGTTTTTTGAAATGTTACTTAAGTTATGTTCGACAAAACTAACTGAAAAAACCAACTGGAAACTGAAAATCTACTTTATTAAATTGTAAGTGTTTAATAAAATTAGTTGTTGAAGTAGATAAAAATTGTAAAATGACATTAAAAGACATAAAACTATATTTTATTTTAAAAATGTAATCTAGAAATTTGATAAATATATTTAGGATAAAAAGGAAAGAAAATACAAAAAAAATAAAAGTTAGCGTTTAAAAAAATGTAACTTCAAGGCTATGTTCAACAAGACATTTCAACTAGCTTCTAGATTTCCTTACTAGCTGACAAGCTTGTCTGACTGTTTGAAGTTGTCTTGTGTGTGTGTGCTATGTTTTCTCTGCTCCTTCCCTTATTTGCATCGTCGGTGGTCCTGATGGCATGACAACAAACAATGGTGTTTCGTGGTTGTCATTTTTCTTTGATTTCTCCTTGTGCGTTGAAGACGAAAGGCAACTCTGTAAGGTAAGGTGTTTTTTATTTGTTTAGCCAGATTTTGCTGATGGCCTTCATTTTCGTTACATTTCTCCCCATGGCCATCATTTTCGTTAGATTTCTTCTTGTTTTTTTGTTATTGCAGACAAGGGATTAATCATGTGTTAGGGTTTGTTGATGATGCTCTATTTCGGGTATAAACATGAATAAATTTTATTACTAATTCAATGATGCTTAGTTTCCTTCTTCTTGTGACTTTATTTTGTGTGTTTCCTTTTAGAAAGAAAAAAAAACATTGTTGATTAGTGTAAAGATTCTAAGGGTAGTGTGGGTAATATGGAAGAAGGAGATGTAGTGGCTGAAAAGTTTGTAGGGGTTTACCACCCTTTGTATGATATTCCACTTCATTATGGTGGTCTTAATGTAGAAGAAGGAGATGTAGCAACAGAAGTGATGGATGATTTCTTTGGTTATGTCAAAGATGATAACCAAGATGCTATGTTATCAATTGAGGTTTGTAGAAATATATTTTCAACTAGAGTTTATCAAAATATATTTTCAACTGGAGTTTGTTGAAAATGAATGAGAAAATTTTACTAAGTGTTTTCAGCACTACTAGAAAAGAAACCTTCTACGACACTATTTTTACGACGGTTATAAGAAAACCGATGTAGTAAGTAAAGTGGTGGCATTTTTGTAAATAATTATAACTTTTTAAAGACGGTGTCCTTGAAGTCAGCTTTAAAAATGCTTTACGACATCGGTTTTAAAAAACCGTCTTTGAAAACATGTGTTTTTCCACTCTCTATGCTGACGTGGCGTGTTATAACGGGGTTAGCTTAGACAACCCTACATCTTACTTTTTCTTCTACCCTCAGTACTCTTTCATATTCTCATTGTCGTCATAGAAAGCAGGGGAGAGAGAAGAAACAATGAAGAACTCTCTTTCTCTCTCTCTCTACACACTCATCTTCAAGCTCCGATGGCGAGCCTATGGCACACAGAAATCGACATGATGGACAACGCCACCGACAATGATGGTGTCAAGTTCTGGTTGAACCCCGAGCGGATCGGCTGGATCACCAAGCAGGGCGAGTACATCAAGATATGGCACTACTACTAGTTCCTCCTCAAGCAAGGCAAGCTTTTCTGGTTCAAGGACTCGGCCATCACGTATGCGTCTCATCCACGTGGCGTAGTCCCCTTCGCCACGTGCCTCACCGTCAAAGGCACCGAAGACATCTTCAACAAGCCCAACGCCTTCGATCAGAGGATTTTCTGAGTATTTTCTCTTATTTGATAAGAGGATTTCAGATCTCTACAAGAATGATGGCTCTTGGCTTGTTATGATACAATTTTTCATACTTCTCTCATTCTCTGCATTGGTAGATATAATACAAATTGTTTTCCTCTTAATTTACCCTCTTTTTCCTTTCTTTCCTTTTTCACTTCTTCATTTTGAAGATTGAACCAATTCCAATTGGAAATCTACCTCCTGATTTTGATCCAAGTACTTGCCTCAGTGTGTGAGTGTTTGTCCAGATATTTTTTTTCCTTTTACTCCTATTTTATCTCCCTTTTTTTTGTTTCATGATTGTGATTGTGTACAAACCAGCTTAGGCTCCATTGCTTTTGTCTTTTATTTACTCCATTTCAAATAACAATTGGTGTTAAATGCATTTGAGTTGATGGTCTTTTGTATTTTACTTAAGTGGATATTTTTTCCATGCTTAAAAGCAATTCAAGTGTACCAAAACTACTTGTATGTTACTTTTTTGCTTTTATGACTAAAATTAATTATTTGTTACCTAATTTTTTATTTTGTTCTTTTTTTTAAAAAAATTGTAGCTTCTTTATCTTTGAGAAAATGCAGGTATGTCAAAAACATCCATATGCAGGTAACTGAGCCGCTTTTGCAAGAAATTTTGTGGGTACTGGGCCAGTTGAAGTTGTAAGCTTATCAGAAAGGATAAGGTATATATATATATTTTTAGCTTAGTTATGTCTTTTTCCACTTCAGTCAACCGTTGTTTGTTTACTTCTTACACCTCCTTCCTTCCAAAGCCACCATTCTCCCTTCTTCCATTTTTTGTTTCTCTTTTCTCACTACACAATTCTCTCTTTCCCAATATAGTTGTAGCCTTTGTAGTCAAGTTATGAGGCTTTGTTTCCATGTTTTTCCTTCATGGGGTGTTGGTATTTCTCTGTTTTTTGCATCATGGGTTTTCCCTTCAAAATGGGTTCTTTTCAGATGATGAGTTGGTGAGTACTGTGGTATTTATTTTGGGTTTTGGCTTTAATTTGAACTGCATAAAGTGGCTTCTCTTGTGAGAAAGTTAAGGCCTTCTTCTGTTCTTACCGTTGTTGTGGAAACTAAAGATAGCTTAAGCAGCTATGAGTACTCCCTTGTTGTGGTGTATAATGGCTCTTCTCTTAGTTACTCCATTCCTAAAAACACTTATTTGATTATAAATGATCACGAGATTACGCAAAAAGAGTGATTGATACTGCAGGTTTTTTGTCTTGAACACTATTATATTTTATTCCCCCCCCCCCCCACATATATATTTTAAGGATGTTAAACCAAAATGTTGCATTGCATTGATTGTTGTAGTTGGCTGGAGTGTCGTGTGAGGGAACACCTAACTTTTGGGTGAATGCTGATGGATCATATAGGGAAGAGGGGTAAAGGAATGATAGGGGTTGTATATGGGATAAGGTGATCATTGTTGAGATGTTTGTTTCCTTTCCTTGTTTGGTTTTTATAGTAATAACAACTCATCAATAGTTTTGGATTTCCCTTTTGCAGCGTTTAGCAAGGTTGGCTTGTGCAATTTTATCTTTGCCAATCCCTTCAAAGTCTATAGCTCTTTCTTGTGAAGGTGAAACAACTACATAGACAACGTTCATTGAAAAATACTTCACAAATTTCTACTTGTTGGTTCTATCAATTCTGGTGCATGTACTATATTTAAACAGGTAGGTTTCTCCTTGGGAGAACTTGGTTTTTCAAGTGCTTTATGTTGTATTCATATGCATGCATGCTTAGTGAATTGGAAAAGTACATGTGTACATTTAATGACTGTGTTGTGATTTTAAATGCTAAAGGATAGTCCAATTCATTTTCAACTCTTCAATTTAATTTTCAGTCTCATAATTTGGGTGATGCTTTGTCATATCAATATGGAGTTGGACATAGAAGAACTACATATGGACTTGACACACCATAAGTCTTATTAGCTTTTACTTTTGAGTTTACAGTGAAATGCACTAACAACAGCTTATAAGGTCCTTGCCTATTATTAGAATTTAAAGTTGTCCTGTTCTCTATAATACATTCTAGAAAGTAGGGATGCTCAATTTATGAGGGCATTTATGTGTGTGATATTAGGGTCATAAGAGCTCAAGTTGTTGATTCTTATTAGTCATATTGCTTGTTTTCATGAGGTTCAAATAAGTTTTGAGTGCTTAATCTATATCTTGAAAATTTCTGGCTAATGAAAATTGTAATTTGTCAAATTTTGGAGTTTACTTTCCTCTTCTGAGATTGCAGTTTTGAATACTTCTTTACACTTTTAATTAAAACCTTGATTTTGAGTGACACTAAAGACCGAACCTTTTATCTTAGGGCAAGCTTCTGTATAATGATCCTTTCTCTGAAAATGAGCTCCAAAGTACCAAGTCGGTGATCCAAAGTAACCTGTTTACCTACCTTGGTATACTGCTGGAGGGACATGCACATTTCAAAGAAGAGAGTTTGTTGGAGAATCGGAAAAGAAGGTATGCTGATGAATCTACATCATCAGGTAATTGTTATTTCCTTGTATAAAAGGTTGACCAGAAGGATATTTCTATTTGGACTTTGGATGAAGTAGGGGGCAACAATTTTTTTTTTAACATTTTCCCTTTTCATAATTTTATGGATAGTGTAAACTGTAAAGGAAGTTGTCTTCCATAATACCTTCCTTTAACAATGTTGAATATAGCAGAAGGAGTATTGTCAACTTTGCGATGATATCCTTCTTTGCTCAACTAAGAAAGGATAACTATCTTAGTCTCTTACAAATTGCAACAGATGCATAGCTTTCCTTTTTGGAAACTGTGTAGTTTATTTGGTTTTGTATTAGTAGAAGACTAATGCTTCATACTATTTCATTATTTTCTTGACTCTATAATGTGATTTCAGTTTTAATAGAAATCTTTTTACCTTCAGTTTTGTGCTTATCCTTTCACATTGATCCTAAAAGATGGTAAACACATATTAATTAGCTGATAGAAGAAGCTTGTCTGTCATTAGTTGGAGATATGTGTTATGGAGAGAAGTCACTAATTATCTAGGTATATTATGGAACCTAGTAAATTAATTGCAACAGCCTGTCAGAATCAATAATGATTTTTTGCTAAGTGTAACACTGAAAGTTATGGATTTTGCTTGTTTTTCTTTGCTAAGTCAAACATTTAACTTGTGTTTTCAAACCTAAGATCCTCTGCCTTGTTGCTAAGGGAGGTAACGTGACATGAGAATCACTATCTTGACATTCTTTCTTTGGATCCAAATGATTTTTTCTTTCTCTTGCATTTTGATTTTATGCAAATGTTGGATTTGTTTGCACAGATATTGCGAGACAAACCTGACCTGTCACGGTGGTCCTTGAAGTATAAAGCATTTGGTCGTGATATTGAATTCTCTTGGTTGGCTTGTAATATGCAGGAAAAGATCCCCAACCTAATACTATACTTGTTTTTCTCAATAAATTCTCTTTACTTACAATTGTTATTTGTTATTCATGTTATATCACCTTCTTGCAGTCCATTCCAAAATCAGAAAAATCACTGCTGATCTATGGAAGGTCTTCCAAACAGGTAGGTTGCAAGGACATTTTCTTAGTGAATGTCATGTTATTGATTAACTTTTTTATGGAAATTTTGGTAGTTCAACATCGTGTGATGATATTTGAGATGTATGACAACAAAGAAAAGTTTAGATATCGCATTTTAGAGCCTGACCAGAAACTTGTGGGCATCTATGTAATTTAAGGGAATAAAAAGACCCTTCAAGCTTTATAGCAGAGAACCGTCTTAGAATGTCTACATTCTAAGATGGTCTTTTGGAAAACTATTTTAGAATCATAAATTTATTTATTTTTTTAAATATATATTCTAAGACAGTTCTTGAAAAACTGTCTTAGAAAAGTTGCACATTCTAAGACGGTTTTCAGGAAAATAACCGCCTTAGAATGTGCAGTTTTTCTAAGACAATTTTTCAAGAACCTTCGTAGAAAGTTTTTACTTTCTACGATGTTGGTTACAAAGACAGTTCAAAATCGTCATTAAAAGTGCCTTAGAACCGATGTAGAATCATCTTTTTGTAGCAGTGCAGGAAGCTTCTTTCGATAGAAGTTGGTTTTGACAATTAATTATGCACGTGCGTTCAAAAGCCATCAAAAGAAAATTGGAAGAAGGTCGTGGCTACCCAATCCATATATCTTAATCCTAATATGGTAGGCATTTTGAAGAAGGTCGTGTGTAGGGTGGGTGGAATGATTTGGTTGAAGTGGAGTCATGTAGTCTAGAAGATAGCATTTGTGAGTCCCCTTTAGATGAAGACACTTACATGTTCAAACTTCTTGTTAGGAAGTTTGGTGTTGTATTCCTCCTATCTAACTTCATGTGTTCTTTTTTATGCACTATTAATTGCGCTTGTTCCTAACTTCATCCTAATGGGTGGGCGTTTGTGTGTGCATTCAAGCTTATTTGTGAAGGGTTAGATAAGGTTCTGACTGCTAATGTAAGTTTTCATTACTTTGCTTTGCATAAAAATCTATAGTTGGCTGGGTATCTTTAAGTAGTTGGTCTCATTGGGAAATCCTTGTGGCTTATTTTGATAATGTTAAGTCTTGGAGGAATCAGTTTTTTAGGGTGAGAGAGGGAAGAGGATGTCCTAAAATTTTAATGAATGATTTTGGAATTCTCACTTTTCCTTTGAATTGAAATCAAAATGTTGTCATTAGATTTATTGCTTAGGAGAATTTTATGTGGTCCTCTAAGAGGGAACTAATTTTTGCACTTGATGTTTTTCGACCCTTCCAAACTTATGTGTAGTGCTTTGTTGAAACTTCGTAATGATGAATTCGACTTAAGAGCTTATATTCATATTTGTTTTTGGTAGTTGACCTCGAAAGAGTTTAATTGTTATATACTTCGACACCTTTATTAATATGCCAATTGTTTACCGGTATGATTGTCGAGGTTTGTTGCAAGATTTTGTTGGACCATGTGGCCTCAATAACTTAAGAGGGGTAAATTAATTTCTCACTAACAAACTTTTAACCCTCTTCTAAATGATAGGCTCGGAATGCAGAAGACGCAACAATCAATTTAATAATGTTCTTTAAACATGCAAGACAAAATTGATTACAATAATAAATGAGATAAGGGAAGAGAGAAAATGCAAACTCAGTTTTATACTGGTTCGGAAAAGTCCATTGCCTACGTCTAGTCCCCAAGCAACCCTCTTGGGATTTTCCTTTATCTTTGTAAAATCCTTTTACAAAGTTTGAACAACACAGGGACAACTCATCCCTTGTGTTTAGGAATCCTTACAAATTAAGAGACCCTCGGTCCCTTAATCAATCTCTTTGAGTAAGAAGAATGGAAGAAGAAGAATTTTCTCTTTAAGAGAAGGAAATTACAATTGAAGTTCCATGGATGAACTCTTAATGGATTTGCAAGTGTTTGCCCAAGAGTTTTTGAGAGAGCATTTGGCAATGAAGTTCTCTTGGAAAATCTCTTGCATTTTCTTTTGAGAGGATAAGACTTTTTGGGCAATGAAAAACTCTCTCTGCCAATTTCGTCCCAAGTCACTCATATATATAGGCCTTTGATGGCCATTCAAAATTACAATGAAAAGTTGTGACTGTTGGTAGATTTTCTCGAAAATCCTCTCTGGTAATTGATTATATCATTGGTGTAATCAATTACACAGTTATTTTTCTTGAACAGTTGTGACTCTTCATTTAAATTTGAATTTCCAACGTTCAGAGTCTCTAGTAATCGATTACACACTTTCAAAATCATTGGTAATCGATTACATGTATTGGTAATCGATTACATGTGCCTTGGATGACTTTGAAACCCTTTGTTTTGAGGCAATGCTTGATCATGAACAAATCTTGAAGCAAGACTTTGTTTGTTGAAGCAATCTTATATTAATCTAGAAACAAATGTGTCTTGTTTGATCCTTCTTTGACATCATCAAAATCATGTATACATACATTCACATTCTCCCCATTTTTTATGATGACAATGAAGTGATTTCTTTTTGACATCATCAAAACATACATGATTCACATTCTTCCCCTTTTTGACGTTGACACTCATTATCAAGCAAATTCTTTTTGACATCATCAAAGCCTGCATGATTTACATTTTTTCTCTTTTTGAGATGACAAACACCTGTAGGTTAGGAGCAACAAAAAAAAAATCTATTTTCATAGTTTACTCTTCCTTTGTTTTGCAATGATTGCTTATATGAGACAATTGAAGATTTAATAGATTTCATATATAAAAGGTTGTCTCATAAAGAATAGATAGTTTCCCTTATTCTCTTATTGTATCTATCTCTCCCCCTTTGTCAACATAAAAAATAAATCATGAACAGAGAGGAGAAAACCACTTGTTGCAATGTATGGGAGTCAAGTGATACCAAAAGGCATTAAAATAAACTATTTTGCACCCATAAAAAAATACATATCCACTATAAAACAATCATTCAATATTAATCAAGCAAAAACAAGCACAATAACACATCAATCAAAAACATAATCAAACACAATCAATCAAATATTAAATATAATCAATCCACTAACAAACATTGAATATCAATCAAGCAAAAACAAACACATCAATCCAATAAGCACAATCAAACACAATCAATTAAATTCAATCACAATCATCAAGGGTAATCTAAACTCAATCAAGAATAATCATCAAAAACAATCAAAGACAAGTGACCTGTTGGTATCATTTGATATTACTTGTTGGGCTTGTTGATCAAGTGGCCTTTGTTTGTTGTCTCCATAGATCACATATTCACTTATCTCATCCAAGGGGAAGAAATATGAATAAACTTTGATGCAACTCCCGCCATGTGTTTGGAGCAACCATTATCAATGTATCAACTCTGCTCTTCTCCTCTTTCATAGTCTTTCAACATGAGACCCAAACTTATGATTTTATTTTCTAAATCACTTGAAGAATTTGTAACATTATCTTTCCAAGTGATGTATGCTTTCTTTTCTTTCTTTTCTTTGAAATTCTTTTTGTCAGATTTTTCCATTCTTCTTTTAAAGACACTCGAATCTCATGTGCCCAAGTTGATCACATTCAGCATTTTGGGGCTAAGGAGGAATCTTCTTCTTTCTTCTTTCATCATCATTCCATTCTTCTCTAGTTTTTTTTTTTTTTTTATATAGTTGCATTTCTCTCTACCATTGTAGGAATAAAGGGATCAAATTCAATGACTTCCCATATCTTTAAATTTATGGCTTCTATAAAGATCTGTATTCGAGTTTTCCAATAGTGATAACCCTCGCCATTGAAAACAAAAGGTGCCTATGAATAAAATTTCCCTTAGGAAATGGAAAGTTAGATAAGGCCATATCTATTCTTGAAGTTTTTAAACTTTATATAAGAATCCCGCTCTGATACCACTTGTTGGACCATGTGGTCTCAATAACTTAAGAGGGGTGAATTAATTTCCCACTAACAAACTTTTAACCCTCTTCTAAATGATAGGCTCGGAATGCAGAAGACGCAACAATCAATTTAATAATGTTCTTTAAACATGCAAGACAAAATTGATTGCAATAATAAATGAGATAAGGGAAGAGAGAAAATGCAAACTCGGTTTTATACTGGTTCGGAAAAGTCCGTTGCCTACGTCTAGTCCCCAAGCAACCCTCTTGGGATTTTCCTTTATCTTTGTAAAATCCTTTTACAAAGTTTGAACAACACAGGGACAACTCATCCCTTGTGTTTAGGAATCCTTACAACTTAAGAGACCCTTGGTCCCTTAATCAATCTCTTTGAGTAAGAAGAATGGAAGAAGAAGAATTTTCTCTTTAAGAGAAGGAAATTACAATTGAAGTTCCATGGATGAACTCTTAATGGATTTGCAAGTGTTTGCCCAAGAGTTGTTGAGAGAGCATTTGGCAATGAAGTTCTCTTGGAAAATCTCTTGCATTTTCTTTTGAGAGGATAAGACTTTTTGGGCAATGAAAAACTCTCTCTGCCAATTTCGTCCCAAGTCACACATATTGGTGTAATCAATTACACAGTTATTTTTCTTGAACAGTTGTGAGTCTTCATTTAAATTTGAATTTCCAATGTTCAAAGTCTCTGGTAATCAATTACATATGATGTGTAATCGGTTACACACTTTCAAAATCATTGGTAATCGATTACATGTGCCTTGGATGACTTTGAAACCCTTTGTTTTGAGGCAATGCTTGATCATGAAGAAATCTTGAAGCAAGACTTTGTTTGTTGAAGCAATCTTGTATTAATCTTGAAGCAAATGAGCCTTGTTTGATTCTTCTTTGACATCATCAAAATCATGTATACATATATTCACATTCTCCCCCTTTTTGATGATGACAATGAAGTGATTTCTTTTTGACATCATCAAAACATACATGATTCATAGATTTGTGACTTGGGTGTCACATCGATTACGTAATATCATGAAGATGAGTCGACCGTTCGAGAGTTTTATCTTTAAAGATGTACAATCCTTCAAACATTAACTTAACCTAAATACTTAAGTGCAAATCGTTCCTTAAATCAAAGTTGGTATTTCCCGACATATATATCCATCCCGAACGATGTACAATATAGAAAATCAACCTAATGGTTATTGAAGTTAATCCAAATATTGTTTGTTAATTAGTTTGTTGAGATAGTTATTTCTGTTATGTTAGTTGTAATTGTTTTTATCTTTATAAGCATTATACAAGAATGCATGTATAAACATCAATTAATATACATAAGCTTTAGTTTTTCAATAATTCTTCTTCCTCTACAACCCGAGTGTGAGGAGCTTTGATGATCTCCAACAATTTTCATTACAGTCAATATACTTCAAATAGTTATTATAAAAATACGTAATTTAAATAATTTTAATGCAAGCAGTATTCTATTTAAATTTAAATAATATTGACTAATATTATAATAAATAAAATTTAATGATTAATATCAAAGAGATGAAAGACATACCGTTGAAATGCACCGTCATGCTACTTAAGGAATTAGAGTGCATGATTATTTTTAATATAGATAAAGAGGTGTGTAGTTTACTTGAATAGTGTACAGCCATAAAATTACGCACATTAAAATGAAACAAAATATAATATCAGGTGTTGTCGTCAAAAATAGAAATTTTATTTTATTTATATAAAAGTAAATTAGTAATTAAAGAAATTAGATGTTAGAAATAAATTACGACTAAATTGTTAAATTTTTTTACATAAACTAATCATTTAAATTTATAGATGTAGAACGGTTAGTACTAAAAAATGGATAGGTTAAGACCAACAAAACTTAAATTAATATTATTTGTAAAAAAATAAGGAGAAACTAAAAAAATTTGTGAGTTGTATAAGGTAGAGAAAGCCATTTGGAAAATTGAGGAGAAAATCTCAATTTTCAAAATGCAACACAAAACCCCAATTTAAAAATGTATTTTTTAGAGGATTTAAAAATGTATTTAACTTTAATTAGTTTTGGCAGAACCTTTTAAACTTTAGGAATATGAATAGTTTTTCGATATGATCCACCCTTATCTATTAAATTTTCGCTATTCTATTTGAGTTAATAATGCTTTATTTTCCTTTTCTCAATGAAATGATAGATGTCATTTGAAAGTTTTATTTGATCTTATCTATTTACTAATGTTTATTGGTGCGATCAATAAGAAGCACAATTTCCTTTAAATAATTAATGTCTCAAATTTAGCCTTTTCAATTAGAAGAATAAGCTTCCTAAAAAACAAAAATGAAAAGAATAAGCAGTTAGAGCATTGCTTCCTTATGAGTTCTACTCGTGTCGGCTAAATGAATTTCAAAATCTCGGCTAAAATCCAAAATTTTCTTGTGTTCCATATTTTTTATTTTTTGTTGAACATTTTAATCTTCTTAACTTGGTCTATAATTGATAAATTTTAAATATATGCGCGATCCCTACAATTTATTTTGATTTTTGTTTTAGTCCTTTGTTTTAAGGGAATTTTGGTTTTAGTCCTATATCTTAAAAGTTTAGGTTTAAATCTCCATTATTTATGTCACTTTTATTTCGGTCCTAATTGCCACAAGTAATATACCACCACACGTATTCTTTAAAATAACAATGAACTACAGGAACTGAAACCTAAAAAATAAAACTCGGGACTAAAAGTCAAAATTTAAAGTATACAGATGAATAGTAAAGGTCAAACTAAATTTTATGGACTAATTAAAATATACTACAACCTAATCATTAATGTATGTCGATTAAAAAAATAATTATATATATATATATATATATATATATATATATATATATATATATATATATATATATATATATATTAATGAACAATGTTTTATCAGTGTCAATAACATTAACAGTACATGATCAATATTAGTGAGTTGAATTTTGTAACTGGCTCGTCTAAGTTCAAAGACAAGTTTTATGAATCAACATATTATAAGCCATTAAGTACTTGCATATACTAGCTCCCAATACAGACGGGCGAATCCAGATTGAGAAGAGAGGAGTGTCCATCACAAAAAATAAAATACATCTAATATTATTTTTAATATATACATTCAACAATTATATATCATTAATTTTTATATAAAATATTTACGATGTTTTAATACATTAAATTATATTAATAATCTATTAAAACATATAACATTTTATAACAAAAACACACCTAAAGTCTTTTTTATATGTCACAAAATATCAATAATTATTAATTTCAACAATTATCTTTTCAAGGAATACTAATAAGTACTATTAATGCATTCTCATAACTTGTGATTATAACAATTGTTATGGTGCGATTCCATGATTTAAAAATTATAATAATCTTTCATTCATCAATGCAATGACACTTATTTTATATGAGATTTGAAAACAAGAATTCCGTCAATTGCAAAAAAATAAAATAAAGTATAACAATTAAATATTAATAAAGAAAAACTCCTTATATAATAACTAAAAATTTAATGAAATATAATGTTTAGATGAAATTTCTTAAAAATAATAAAAGTAATATTAATTTTATAGTTTAAAAAAGTTAGGAGATAGAAACTTATCATATAATAACTAAATTCTGATAAAATATAATATTGACATAAGATTTCTTAAAAAAATATTATTATTTATTTTATAATTTTAGAAAAAGTTAAGAGATAAAAACTATTTGCATGATTTAAATTTTAAAAAAATTATAAATAATCAAATTTGTCTTTGAAAGGGTGAAGTGATCATAAATTGATATGAAAAATGAAAAATTTAAATTTGATCCCAAAATATACAAAAAGTACAACAAATTAGTCTTAAAGATAATTTAATGATAAATTGATCTTTAAACTTTACATCTTAATGTCAAATTGGTCCCTCAAAAGGCAACTTATTGTCAAATTGATCTTTAAACCTAACTTAATGATAAAATAATCTCACCAACTAATTTGACACACTTTTTATACATTCAATGACTAAATTTATATTTTTTCTTTGAAAAATTAATTTGTCAACACCATATCATATTTTTATGAACAAATTTGATTATATACCCTTTAAAAATACAATAATTTCAAATGAGATTTCTTTATTTAATAAAAAAATCTATAGAATAAATAAATAATATTAATTTTTAAAATTGAAACAAAAAATCAGGGTGGCCTTGGCCCTCCTCATGCCAACGTTGGTCCGCCCCTGCATATAGAGCACCACACGTCACAAAAGCAAAAGGTTGTGATAAAGTTCAATCTTTAAACTATAGGGGCGACAATACTAGTACGTTAGGATGATAACTTTACCTGCGGAATAGACAACTCGATTGAGAAAAGAATGACATAATATGAATATGGAAGTTGTTTTTAGGTTGGATTATTGGAACTTAAAGCGCTGTAGTTGTCATTAGGTTGCATAAGTTTATAAAAACAATACAAGATCATGACAAGAAGGTATAAAATGTTTTTAATTTTTAACAGTAACCATATGAATGATGACAAGTGAATATATATATATCATGAACCTAGTTAATTTGTATGGACAGGTTATTGTTGATAAATTCGTTCACATGTAATTTAATAAAGGTAAGAATTGATTTTAGGATTAATTATTTATAATTTTGTTTCTTAAATCTTTTAAATTTTTACATTTACTTCTTAAATAAAAGATTGATTAGTCTTTTTTTTTTTTTCTGAAGAAAGATTGGTCTTAATCTCTGGAATTTTTTCATTTACATTTTTTAGTTCTTATAATTAAATCTGGTTAAGTAATAAGGTAGTGTTCATTTTATTATTATTTAATTAAATTTTGTGGTAATTCAGTTTTTGCCAATTAAAGACTACCAAAAAATTCGTTTCTCAAAGTGTTTAAAAATATATTAAACAAATTTTGACTGCTGTGAGTCTCATAAATTGCTTCACATGTTTTTTTTTTAAAACAAAATCAGATCATGACCCCTTTATTCTCGCTCCAGCAGTCCACGCTCTCGGGGAACAACAGTCGGGAAAGATGACGATGGTAGATATTATTTAGATATACTATTTTGTGGTGTTTATGATGTGTGTATGTGTGTTTCTGGGTGTTGGGATGTACTGAAGCAATTTTGGGTGACTTTAAGCTACCAGAAAATGGTTTAATGTACTAATCAAGCATTTGTTTGGGCGATTAAATACTGTCAGAAATTAAATCACCGTAAAATAAAATTAAATAATAATAAAATGAACATCGTCTTACCACTTAACAACAAAATTTAACGCCAAGGAGTAAAAACGTGGATGGAAAAAACTTCAAGGATTAAGACGGTTAAATTTTTGTTTAAAGATTTAAAAGTGAAAACTTAAAAAGTTCGAGGATAAAAAATATAATTAATTCTTAATTTTATTTATATTTATTCTTAACTTGATAATTATTTGGGACGAAGGATTTAGTAATGAAAAAAAAAAGGAGAGCTTAGGATAGAATTTGATTTGTAAAGTCGGAAGTTATAGTGAATAATACCAGTGATTTGTGAAAAATTAGTGAAATTTGGTGTTTTGCCAACAACTCAATGTAGTCTAAGGGGTAGAGATGAACCAACATAATTTCCTAATTTTGATATATACATGCTTTCCTTTTGCTTTATATGACCTAAGGTGTGAATTTGGTTTTAGAGTTTTAAAAGATATATTGTGTTCTGCCATTTTTTTTTGTCATCCTTTGATAGTGTTTTGGAAAATTTGTTGTGTGTCTTCACAAAGTTTTTTATCAAACAAAAACTTTGTTTGTTTTTGAAAATGCTTTAAAAATTCCTAAAATCAAAATTTGACTCTCCTTCTTGTGATATTTGTCTTTGTAGTTTGGTATCATAGCTTAACCTCTAAGGGTTGAGCACCTAACAATGTCTAGAAGAAAAGATCCAAATGACAAATAACAACAATTATAAGTTCATTATTGAGGGAGCATCTCTCATAAGGCCACCAAGATTCACCGGTGAAGACTACCCTTATTGGAAGGATAAAATGGAGATGTACATCAAGTCCACCAAGTATAGAATATGGGTTATCATCATGAATGTGATATTCCCATTCCTAAACTAGAAGTTGAATGGACAAATGTTGATCTAGCCATTATGGAGCTCAACACAAAAGTCAGATACCCTTTGACATGTGCTTTATCTAAAAATGGGTACAACAAGATCTATAGACTAAAGACTACCAAAGAGATCTAGGACTCATTAACCATAAATTATGAAGGCACTAAGGATCTCAAACTAAGAAAGGTTGCGACTCTCTGACCAGGCACTATAAAGCTTTGCCATGAAAGATGGAGAGTTTGTGGATGACATGCTAGGAAGACTTCAAGCTCTTCTGAACAATCTGAAAGCCCTTGGATAGACATATTCTAAGGCTCAAATAAACTTGAAGGTGTTGGACAACTTTCCCAAGGTATGGAACCAAAGACCATAGCTATCCAAGAAGCTAGCGACCTAAGGAATCTTGCATGGGATGAGTTGCTTGGTATTGTTTCACTAACAACCTTTTAACCCCCTTCTAAATGATAGGCTTGGAATGCAGGACTAGAAGCAACAATCAATTTAATAGTGTTATTTAAACATGCAAGACAAAATTGATTGCAATAATATAAATGAGATAAGAAAAGAGAGAATGCAAACTCAGTTTTATACTGGTTCGACAAAGTTCGTTGCCTACGTCTAGTCCCCAAGAAACCCTATTGGGATTTCCACTATCTTGTAAAATGAATTTTACAAAATCTGAACCACACAAGGACAACCCTTCCTTTGTGTTCAAATAACCTTACAACAAGAGACCCTCGGTCTCTTAATCAATCTCTTTGAAGAAGATGAGGAAGAAGAATCCTCTCTTTGAGATAAGAATATTACAATTGAAGTTCATGGATGAACTCTTAATGGATTTGCAAGTGTTTGCCCAAGAGTTGTTGAGAGAGCATTTGGCAATGAAATTATCTTGGAATATCTCTCTCATTACTTTTTGAAGTCAGACACACACACATATATATAGGCCCTTCGTGCCTTTTCAAAATGGTTTGAAGAGATGTGTCTTTTCAAAAAGCTTTTTCTGAATTTCTTCACTGGTAATTGATTACAAGTTTCTGGTAATCTATTACACAATTATATTTTGAAGGGTCATGACTTTTGAATTTGAATTTCAAGAGTTTCGTTGCTGGTAATCGATTACAAACATCTGGTAATCGATTATAGGTTCAAAAATCAAATTCAAAACCCTTTTCAACAACTATTTTTTCAAACTTCCCTTCTGGTAATCGATTACACTTCTTGGTAATCAATTAACAGAGCCTTGCAAGAATTTGAAACCCCTTGTTTTGAGGAAGACTTGATCTTGAAGAAATCTTGAAACAAGGCTTTGTTTGTTGAAGCAATCTTGTATTAATCTTGAAGCAAATGTAGCAGTCTTGTTTGATTCTTCTTTGGCATCATCAAAATCATGTATACATACATTCACAGGTATCATTAGAGTTCATGAGGTTCACTTTCAGAACATAGATCATCTGTAGAAAAAGGATTTCGTTGCCCTTAAGTCTAGAGAGACAAGATCCAAAAGAAAAGAAAAGAAAAGCTCATCCAAAGCTCTTAAAGTGCAGATGACTAAATCTAAAGAATCAGAGAACTTTGAGGAGTTAACAGATGATGAGGTAGCCCTCATGAGTCATGTCCATAAAGTTCAAACAAATGATGAAAAAGAAATGGAAGATTCAACACTCTTCTAAAAGAAAAACACAAGATTTAATAAGAAATACGAAGAGGAAAGCAATGAGATCATCTGCTTGGAGTGTAGAAAGCCTAGACATATGAAGGCTAAATGTCCCCAGTTGAAGAAAAGAAGATAATTTAGGGACAAGAAAAAGAAAAGTATGATGGTCACTTGGGATGACTCAGACAGTGAGAAGAGTAGCAACTCAGATGACAAACAAACTAACATTTGTCTCATGGCAGATACATATGATAAGACTGAGGTAAATTTATGTTCTTAATTTGATACTTCTTCTAGTGCTTCATTAGATGATGAAGAGGATATGTCATATGATGTTCTTCTTGAGAATTGTCATATGAATTCTCTCTAGTGCAAAAATTTAAAATAAAAATTTAAAGCATCTATTTGTGAAAAAGATGAGTTGAAGAAATCAAATGAAGAACTGGAAAAAAATACAGACTCTAGAAGAGAGTCTAAGTCAAGCAAATAAGACAGACAATTCCTCTATAATTGAAAAACTAAGATAGGAAGTAGCTTGTCTTACTAAAGTCTTTGGGAAGTTCAAACACTTAAATAATGCTTATGAAATTCCATCAACATGAACATGATAAGTTTGGCCTAGGCTTAGAATAGGGAACTTCATCCTCCAAGTCACAGTCTAACTCAGACAAATGAGACTTATGTGATAAATCTAGACACTTTATGTTTAGATGCATCCATAATAAGAATCAAATGTCTAAGGGTACTAACATTGTTGGACCCAAAAAGATATGGGTACCAAAATCTCAAATAATTCTTATTGCAAATATCCTTGGTAAGAAAAGGCCAAGGTTTAAACTAGTACATAGATAATGGATGCTCACGACACATGACAAGGGAAAGGTCTATGTTCCTCGACCTAAAACCACTTAGAGGATAAATGGTTGTATTTGGAGGCATGGTTAAAGGAAAGATCACAATTGTAGGTAAAATTGGTATTCCCACTCAAGCCTTCATACACAAAATCTTATATGTTAAAGATCTAAAATATAATCTACTTAGCATAAGTCAATTATGCGATATGAATTATATTGTGTCCTTCAACAAAGACCAATGTATAGTCAAGACAAAAGATGGAAAGTCCTTCTTCACTGCTAGATGAAACAACAATCTAAATGAAATTGATCTGATATATCATAGTAAACATAATATAACATATCTATTATTTAGAGAAGATGAAAGATGGATTTGGCACAGAAAGCTTGGGCATGTCAACTTAAAACATATTTCAAAAGTATCCAAAAATGATTTAGTTAGAGGATTGTCTAAGATTTGTTAGAAAAACTCATCTTCTTTGTAATTGCATATGGATTTGTTTAGACCAACTAGAACATTGAGTCTAGGAGGAAATAAATATGGTTTTGTCATAGTTTATGACTATTCTAGATGTACATGGTATACTTCCTTGCACATAAAAATGAGTCTTTTAAGTTCTTTGAAATATTCTATAAAAGAATTCAAAATGAAAAATGATTTTGTATTTCTTTTATCAGAAGTGACCATGGGACTAAGTTTGAGAATATTAAGTTTAGACCAGTCTGTGAAAGAATGACATTTTCCACAACTTTTCTTCATTGACAACACCTTAACAAAATGTGATAGAAAAATAGAACTCTACAAGAAATGACTAAAACCATGCTTTGCGAGAACTCACTCCCTAAGAACTTCTGGATAGAAGCAATTAATACAACATGTTATGTTCAAAACAAAATATTGATCAAATTTTTAATAAAAAAGACTCCCTATGAATTATGGAGAGAAATAAGACCCCATATTTCATACTTTCATCCCTTTGGATAAATGAATATTCCTTGGGTATTCCAATACATATAAAGCTTACATAGTTTTTAATACAAGGACTTTAATTGTAGAAGAATCCATCCATGTTAAATTCAATGATTGGTCTGTCTGTTGCACCTAAGGAAAGTGAAGTCAAACAATATGATGAAATCTTTCCCTAGAATGAAGGATCTTCAAATCAACAACCATTGACAAAGGACTAGAAGTTAGTCCATTATCATCAACAAGATCAGATCATTGGAGATCAAATTGAAGGAGACAAAACCATATCATCATTCAAAGATCTTGTGTCTTTTGCTCTTGCAGAAATAGAGTGATGATTTGATTCTTCATCATCATACTTAATAGTAGAGAAAATAAAAATTATTTCTTTTATGAGATTGGACCTAAGACAATAGACGAAACATTCACTGGTGATGACTGGTGATCGAGGCCGTACCCGAATCAAATAAACATGAAAATGCAATAACTAGGAAGTGATCCTAGGTCGTTTCCCAACGAGCAGTGACACACCAATTGTTCATAATATACTTGCAGTAACAGTAACGATTGGGGGGGTTTTGTTTGTTTTGTGATTAAAGAGTAGAACAAGTAAACTGGAATACGAAACTACTAATATTAAAAACGGGTTGTTTCCTTTGATTCAGAAGCCATTCTCTTATCCTGGGTTATGGAGAATTCGTCCCTAATAGTCAACCACTTAATCCAACCCTATTTCAATTTACTAAGCGAAAATCAACTTAGGGTTGTCAATACGTGATTAGGCACCACATACACCAGTTAGCCCTTCGTCCATTAAGCATGAACGCAAGTTAGGCTCAGAGGCAATTAATCGAACACGAAGCGTGCACTGATTAATATTCACGAATTTGGGATAACTGGTGAAGGGAAAACTGCCAGGAAACCACATTACAAGCGAAACCTCAAAGAGAGTTGGGCTTCGTCCTCAAAAGGAAACAACACCAGAAAATCTAGCCTTCCATGGATTCAAACAGAAAACGCAAATGAAACATGAAGCAGAAACGTAAATGAACAGAAACGTAAATGAGACGGAAACGTAAATGAGAGTAGAAGAAGAAGCAAGAACGAAAATGTAATTAGAAGCAGAAAACGTAAAATTGCATTACGAACTCAGAAGCATCAAAGCAGAAAAATGAAAAACCCTAAAACAAAAGCTCTGAATAATGAATAGCATAACAGAATGCCTTGCACGAATCCCAAGGCTGCTATTTAAAAAGAGTCACTCAAAGTCACTGGGCCCTATTACAATACTCTGACCCAAAACGAAATAAACACTGAACAACATAAAATAAAATTGCGAAATTTCCTAATTAACTAAGGTAAGCGCTGCTTAATTTGCCCTCTTCAAGTCCATAACCAAAATCCGGATTAAGACCAATGTTTCATTAATTCCTGAAATTAGATTAAAAACATCAAATTAGCTAAATGAGCCCAAATAATAAAACTGCCTGATTAATTGACAATTAAGACCAATCAGTAATTAAAATGGTGCAAAAAGGGTTTAGAAAATAGAAGAAAATGATGGCACATCAAAACCCCCCATACTTAGCCTTTTGCACTCCTGGGCAAAATGAAACAAAGAACAAAATCCAAGGGTATCAAAGAGAGACAAATGAAAACATTCACATATTTCTCAATGAACATCAAGGAATGAAAGTAATGGGTAACATCTAACATAAGGAGATCTGAAAAGTCAAGACATTCATGAAAATCATCCAAGCAACCCAATCATGGCAAAATAGTTAATCAGCTCAAGAATGAAAAGTGATAAAGCCTCACAAGATATACACTCTATCTCTCAAGTGTCTAGGCTACTATTTACCCTCAAAGCACCCATGAAAACAAACACCACATAAACTTGGCAAGATTCTAAAATTGACAATCAACCCATAAACACAAGCACATGAGGATCAAAAGGTCTTTTAAGTTTGTAATGGGGCCAAGGATAAGGTATGGAAAAATATGGAATAAGTGGCTAAATCCCAAAGGAATAGAGGAGCAATGGGGAATAAGTGCATAATAAGAAAAAATAAGAAAATAAAAAGAAGTAAAGATAAAATTTAAACATAAAGAGTAGAACCAAGAGTCTCATCATTCTTTTGCCATTTAAGATCTTATTCACTCAACTTTATTGCTTTTCTTTTTCATTTTCGAATTTTTTTTTACTCTATAGCCTTTGAGAAACAACATTTCATTCAGCATGTCCAACATTTAACCAATATACAATGTACATCAAGTATGGCCCAAAATACATCATGAAGCCTAGCCAACAAAACAAGTTATCCAATGAAACAAAAACCCCCCACACTTATTCCCAAAACAATTCTAAAGCTCCAAAATTCCTTAAGGATATGGTGATATCATGGTTTTTCATTTAAGGCTTGTAGTGAGCTTCAAAACAAGGAAAGGGAAACAAGGCTCAAAAGGGCTATCAAAGGAATTAATTCAAGGTAAGTCCATTTGGCTAGAAGCTTATAAGAACAAAATTGCCTCAATCATTTCCAAATATGCATGTGAATTAGGAAGCATCAACAAGAATCAAGCCAAGGCTATTATGCAAGCAATCAATGGGACAAAACACACCAAATGATTATGATGATGGATGGCTCAAATTCTCACAAAGGTAAACTCATCACTTTCAAATTGAGCTTTCAAAACTATCATGAAATGTAGAGAAGAATCAAGGATTTCAAGTCACAAAATGTCAAGAACTTTTATTTTCAAAACAATTACCCATTTCTTGAACATATCCTATAATTCAAAGAAAAACATGCAAAGTCGTACATGCACACAAAATTAACCCAAAATATTAAACTAACAATCCAACGAAACTAACAACATTAACAAATTAACAAAACCAACAAAACTAGCAAAACCAAAGAACACTCCCCCCCCATACTTAAACAACACATTGTCCTCAATGTAGCGCAATTAAAAGATTAAAAACAATTAAATCATCAAATAGAATCAGACAAGTGTAGTGAAAGCAAAGAAGGAGATAGGAAAAGAAAAACTCCCTAAGTCATGGTGGAGGAAGAGTAGGGTGGAGTAAGGAAGTCTCTTCCACCACTACATCCACTAAAGAAGGGTTCGTGAGGAATGGCTTAAGTCGATGTCCGTTGACCTTGAAGCTCTTGTTTGTGGAGTCGCTTTTGATCTCAACTGTACCATAAGGAAAAACATTAGTAACAACAAAAGGACCAATCCACTTAGACCTCAACTTACCACTCATGAGTCCAAGCCTAGAATTATACAATAACACTTTTTGCCCAACCATGAAGTCCTTTTTAACTATCATGCTATCATGGAACTTCTTGGTCTTTTCTTTGTAGAACTTGGCATTCTCGTAGGCTTCTAGGCGGATTTCATCTAACTCACTCAGTTGCAACTTCCTTTCCTCACCAGCTTGATCCATAGAGAAGTTGCAAGTCTTCACTGCCCAGTATGCTTTGTGCTCAATTTCCACTGGAAGATGACATGCCTTTCCAAAGACAACCCGATAAGGAGACATTCCTATTGGTGCTTTGTAGGCAGTCCGATGTGCCCAGAGAGCATCATCAAGCCTGGTACTCCAATCTTTCCTGCTTGGCTGCACAATCTTCTCTAGAATTCTCTTGATTTCCCTGTTAGAAATTTCTGCCTGTCCATTGGTCTGGGGATGGTATGGTGTGGATACCCTGTGTACCACCCCGTACTTTTTAAGCAGGGCATGCATTGTTCTGTTGCAAAAATGGGTTCCTTGATCACTAACAATTGCTTTAGGTACTCCAAACCTACAGAACAGATTAGACCTGACAAAATCTGCAACAACTTTAGCATCATTAGTTCTAGTGGGTTTGGCTTCCACCCATTTTGAAACATAGTCAACTACAAGGAGAATGTAAACATAACCAAAAGAGACAGGAAAAGGGCCCATGAAATCTATACCCCAGACATCAAACACCTCACAAAATAGCATAGGTTGCTGAGGCATTTGTTGTCGCCATGTAAGTGTATTTCCTGCTCTCTGACACTGCTCACAAGTGCTGCAGATCTTCCACACATCTTTAAAGAAGGTGGGCCAATAAAAACCACAATCAAGCACTTTGCGAGCTGTCATTTGAACACCCAGGTGACCTCCCGGTGCGGAAGAATGACAGAACTGCAGGACTGAGTCAGTCTCATGATCTGGAATGCATCATGTAATGATCTGATCACTGCACAATTTCCACAAGTAGGGGTCATCCCAAATAAAATGCTTAGCATCACTTTTAATTTTATCTTTTTGGGCCTTAGATGCTAAGGGAGGAAAAACAGAAGCAACTAAATAATTGACAATGTTAGCAAACCAGGGAGTAGAAAGAGAGTCAGAAATACTATACAGTATATACAAATGATCATCCGGGAAATCATCCCGAATAGGTGAATCTGCATCAGATACACGTTCGATCTGACTCAAATGATCAGCAACTAGATTTTGTGCTCCGCTCCTATCACGGATCTCCAAGTCAAACTCTTCGAGCCAGAGCATCCATCGGATCAACCTAGGCTTAGAATCAGCCTTCTTCAACAAGTACTTTAGAACTGCATGGTCAGTGTAAACAATAATACGGGTACCAAGCAAATAAGATCGAAATTTTTCAAGAGCAAAAACTATGGCTAGAAGCTCTTTCTCAGTAGTAGTATAATTCGCTTGGGCAGCATCTAAAGTCCTAGAAGCATAATATATCACCCTGGGCAATTTATCAATTTTCTGAGGAAGGACAGCCCCCAATGCATAATTTGATGCATCACACATAAGCTCAAAAGGGGCTGTCCAATCGGGTGCCTGGATGATGGGGGTGGTAGTCAGCGCTCTTTTGAGGCAATCAAAAGCCTCTTTGCATCTGTCATTAAAGTCAAACTCCACCTCCTTTTGCAACAAGTTGGACAGTGGAAGGGCTACTTTGCTAAAATCCCTTATAAAGCGCCTGTAGAATCCTGCATGACCAAGAAAAGATCGCACCTCTCGCACACAAGAGGGGTAAGGCAATTGTGAAATAACAGAAATTTTTGCAGGATCTACTTCAATACCCTTATTGGAAATAATGTGACCTAAAACTATACCTTGCTCAACCATAAAATGACATTTTTCAAAATTTAGAACAAGGTTAGTTTCAATGCATCTATTCAAAACTTTTTCCAAACTATTCAAACAACCATCAAAAGAGGATCCATATACAGTGAAATCATCCATAAACACCTCTATGCAATTTTCTAAAAAATCACTGAAAATACTAATCATGCACCGCTGGAAGGTACCAGGGGCATTGCACAGGCCGAAAGGCATCCTCCTATAAGCAAAAGTGCCGAAGGGGCAGGTGAATGTGGTCTTTTCTTGATCCTCAGGAGCAATAGTAATTTGCATATAACCAGAAAAACCATCAAGGAAACAGTAGTGGGATTTACCTGCCAGGCGTTCAAGCATCTGGTCAATGAATGGCAGGGGAAAATGGTCCTTTTTGGTAACCTGGTTCAGCCTCCTATAGTCAATGCAGACTCTCCAACTATTCTGCACCCGAGTAGGAATTAGCTCCTCCTTCTCATTTTTATCACTGTGAGGCCGGTCTTCTTCGGGACTACCTGGACGGGACTCACCCATTGGCTGTCGGAGATAGGATAAATGATTCCAGCTTGCAAAAGCTTGGTTATCTCCTTCTTCACTACGTCAAGAATCATCGGGTTGAGTCTTCTCTGTGGCTGTCTTACTGGTTTAGCTCCATCCTCTAAATTTATTCGATGCATACATGTGGATGGGCTAATTACAGGAATGTCCGCCAAGGTCCAGCCTATAGCCTTCTTATGTTTCTTGAGAACTGACAACAACTTCTCCTCTTGCTCATCAGCAAGGGAGGCAGATATAATCACTGGAAAACTCTTGCTATCATCCAAGTAAGCGTATTTTAAATTTGATGGCAGAGGCTTCAACTCTGGTGTGGTCGGCTGGACAGTGGTAGAAGGACATGGTTTCTCAGCCTTTACCTCATAAAGAAAGTCAGAGGTATGTGTACTTCCTGAAACATGGTTAGTCCTATTTGACTCTATAAAATCAATCTCAAGAGGTAAAACACCACCACCAGGCATGCAATCAATATCACTCTCAGATTCACTCTCAGCATCAAATTCAGACATATGATCAAGTACAATTTCAGACTCAATGCATGAAGAGTGAGAGGCATGCAGATTAGAATAAAGATCAGTCATGTATTCATCAACAACATGGTCAATTATTTCAGCACGAAATACAGAAAGATCTTCAGATGGGTATTTCATAGCATCCAGAATATTAAAATGAACAGTTATATAACCAAACTCCATGGATAGTGTGCCTGCATAAACATCTATCTTAGTTCTAGCAGTTTTCATAAAGGGTCTGCCTAGAATGATGGGAACTGATCCTTGAGAAAATCCATCTTCCATATTCAAAATATAAAAATCAACAGGGAAAATCAGTTCACCAACTCTAACTAAGACATCTTCTATGAAACCAACAGGGTAGGCAACACTTCTATTAGCTAAATGAATTACCACATCAGTTGACTGTAAGGGACCTAGAGATAGAGAATTAAAAATAGACAGAGGCATAACACTAACAGAAGCTCCTAAGTCTAGCATGGCATTGTCAAACTTACTATTCCCTATAATACAAGATATGCTGAATGTACCTGGATCTTTGCATTTTTCAGGAATTTGAGGAACATATTTACCAATCAATGCGGAAACATTTCTGCCCATGCTAATCCGTTCACTTCCTTTAAGCTTCCGCTTATTAGTGCCCAGCTCCTTCAAGAATTTGGCATATCTTGGAATTTGCTTTATTGCATCTAACAGAGGTATGTTTACCTCTACTTTTCTAAACGTTTCCAAGATCTCTTTCTCCGTCTCTTCAATTTTTTTGTTGGAAACTGCTCTTGGAGGGAATGGAAGAGGAGGAATGTGCTGCTTCTGCAAATCAGAATTACCTGTGGAAGAAGATTCACCTGCACAGAAATTGTTAGGTAAATTTTTGTCATCACCTTTTCCTGGAGTAGAGTGAAGTTTGGCAGGTTCATTTGCAGACGAGGAAGGTGCTACTGGTTGAGGTCCTTGACACTGCTTTCCCGACCTCAATGAAATGGCACTGACATTTTTGGGATTTTGGACAGCTTGAGAAGGTAGCTTGTCAAAATTCTGGGACTGTTGTTGATTCAATTGTGTAGCTAATTGTCCCATCCGATTAGTCAAGCTCTGAATGGAAGCTCTGGTCTCTTGCTGAAACTGCATGTTCTGCATAGTCATTTGCCTCACAAGTTCTTCGAGGGAAGGTTGTGGAGGGGCCTCAACTGTTGGCTGTTTCTGGGGTTGTTGTTGGATTGGTGGAGGAATGTATGGTCTGCTTGGGCCAGCAGCATTTTGGAAGGAAGGAGCAGGCTGTTGTTGTTGTTGCTGAGGGCTGGACCATCTGAGGTTAGGGTGATTCCTCCATCCAGGGTTGTATCTATTGCTGGAGAGGTCATAGTTGTTCTGCTGAGGTTGAGGAGGTCTATTGTAAATGTTTGCAACATAAGCTTTAGGCTGCACAATTGCTCCAGGTTGCTGCATGGAAGGACAAAGGTCTGTATGGTGGTCAGCAGAGGAGCACAAACCACAAACTCTTGCGACAGGAACAGATTTCTGATTCAAGGCCAGCTGGGTTACTAAGTTAACCAATGCATCCAGTTTGCCTTCAAGCTTCTTAGTTTCAGATGATGCAGATGGGCTTGTAGCTACCTCATGCACTCCTCTAATGACTATGGCATCATTTCTGGCGCTAAACTGTTGGGAGTTGGAAGCCATCTTCTCAATTAAATTTCTGGCTTCAGCAGGAGTCATGTCTCCAAGGGCTCCACCACTGGCAGCATCTATCATACTTCTCTCCATATTGCTGAGTCCTTCATAAAAATATTGGAGAAGAAGCTGCTCTGAAATCTGATGGTGGGGGCAACTGGCACATAGTTTCTTAAATCTCTCCTAGTACTCATACAGGCTCTCTCCACTAAGTTGTCTAATACCTGAGATATCCTTCCTGATGGCTGTGGTCCTGGAAGCAGGGAAAATTGTTTCTAAGAATACTCTCTTAAGGTCATCCCAGCTCGTGATGGACCTTGGAGCAAGGTAATACAACCAGTCCTTTGCCACTCCCTCTAATGAATGAGGAAAAGCCTTCAGAAATATGTGATCCTCTTGGACATCTGGGGGTTTCATGGTGGAGCAAACAATATGAAATTCCTTCAAATGTTTGTGCGGGTCTTCACCTGCAAGGCCATGAAACTTTGGAAGCAAATGAATCAGTCCAGTTTTAAGAACATATGGGACATCCTCATCAGGGTATTGGATGCACAAGCTTTCGTAGGTGAAATCAGGTGCAGCCATTTCCCTTAGAGTCCTCTCACGGGGTGGAGGTTGTGCCATGTTCTCAGAATGTGCAAAATCAGAATGCTCAGAATCAGAATGCTCAAAATTATAATGCTCAAGATCAGGATGTTCTAAATCACCAATAACAGAATGCACAGATTCACCAGTAATGGAATGCTCAGAATGATCAAAAGGTATAAAATGATGCCTAACTAATCTATGAAATGTCCTATCTATCTTAGGATCAAAGGGTTGTAAGTCAGATGGATTGCCTCTAGTCATACACTACATTCAGCATGCACACAACTAGTTGCCTTGTCATGTAAATAAAGGTGTAGGTTTGAACTACAACTACCCTCAAATGATATCCAAATGACTTGAAATTTTGTGAGCAACCTTATAAAATTATGAGAAGATAGCACAAAACATTTCAAACAAAAATTCAAAGTCTAACTATGAAAGCTAAAAATGGTAAGTTAAGAAAAATAAGTGAATAAAACTTGAAAAATAAAAAACTTTTGACAGAATCGCTTTTTTTTAAACGATGGAGACCTCAGCCAGCCTAGGGCAGGTTGCCACGGCGTAGGAAAGTTTTTTCTACCCCAAATGCATATATAATAATTGCGATTCTGATAACCGGAGCAAAAGTTATGGCCGTTTGAAGTTTTGACAAACACAAAATTTGCTAGTTTTTTGGAACTTTCAAATCTGACCAAACTAAAGGCTCTAGCTATTTTTCCCACAAAATATGGATTAAAAGAAGTTACCACAAAAAAATTCAGCCAAAAATAACAACCCTAGCTACTAAAACAAAAAATCTCAAATAATTCAGCATGGGTGGTCGCTAAAATCCGTCTCTAATTGATTTCTACTACTACTCTGTTTTGCCGCAAGCACAATCTTCACAGCAAAACACCCAAGACTGAAACAGGGGAAACGCTTAATGGGAAAACTGAAACAGAACACACATTAAACAAAATATCAGGACACTAAACAACACTAACACACATACTAACACAATACTAAAAATTTAAACATAAAACACGAAAGGATTAAACACACAACACTAGCTAGCTATTATGAACCTTTGGACACTGCTCCCCGGCAACGGCGCCAAATTTGATCGAGGCTGTACCCGAATCAAATAAACATGAAAATGCAATAACTAGGAAGTGATCCTAGGTCGTTTCCCAACGAGCAGTGACACACCAATTGTTCATAATATACTTGCAGTAACAGTAACGATTGAGGGGGTTTTGTTTGTTTTGTGATTTAAGAGTAGAACAAGTAAACTGGAATACGAAACTACTAATATTAAAAACGGGTTGTTTCCTTTGATTCAGAAGCCATTCTCTTATCCTGGGTTATGGAGAATTCGTCCCTAATAGTCAACCACTTAATCCAACCCTATTTCAATTTACTAAGCAAAAATCAACTTAGGGTTGTCAATACGTGATTAGGCACCACATACACCAGTTAGCCCTTCGTCCATTAAGCATGAACGCAAGTTAGGCTAAGAGGCAATTAATCGAACACGAAGCGTGCACTGATTAATATTCACGAATTTGGGATAACTGGTGAAGGGAAAACTGCCAGGAAACCACATTACAAGCGAAACCTCAAAGAGAGTTGGGCTTCGTCCTCAAAAGGAAACAACAATAGAAAATCTAGCCTTCCATGGATTCAAACAGAAAACGCAAATGAAACATGAAGCAGAAACGTAAATGAACAGAAACGTAAATGAGACGGAAACGTAAATGAGAGTAGAAGAAGAAGCAAGAACGAAAATGTAATTAGAAGCAGAAAACGTAAAATTGCATTACGAACTCAGAAGCATCAAAGCAGAAAAACGAAAACCCTAAAACAAAAGCTCTGAATAATGAATAGCATAACAGAATGCCTTGCACGAATCCCAAGGCTGCTATTTAAAAAGAGTCACTCAAAGTCACTGGGCCCTATTACAATACTCTGGCCCAAAACGAAATAAACACTGAACAACATAAAATAAAATTGCGAAATTTCCTAATTAACTAAGGTAAGCGCTGCTTAATTTGCCCTCTTCAAGTCCATAACCAAAATCCGGATTAAGACCAATGTTTCCTTAATTCCTGAAATTAGATTAAAAACATCAAATTAGCTAAATGAGCCCAAATAATAAAACTGCCTGATTAATTGACAATTAAGACCAATCAGTAATTAAAATGGTGCAAAAAAGGTTTAGAAAATAGAAGAAAATGATGGCACATCAACTGGTTCATTGTCATGGAAGAAGAACTTCACCAGTTTACCAGAAAGGATGTCTACGCACTTGTTCTTAAGCCTAAGAAAAAGCATCATTGGAACAAGACGAGTGTTCATAAACAAACTGGATGAACAAGGCAAATTAGTAAGAAACAAAGCAAGGTTAGTAGCTCAAGGTTGTAACCAGCAAGAAGGTATAGATTTCACTAAAACCTTTTCTTATGTTGCTAGACTTGAAGGTATACATATCATGCTTGCCTTTGTTGCTCATAAAAACATAAAGATTTTTAAAATGAATGTTAAAAGTGCCTTCTTTAATGGCTTTATTGAAGAGGAAATGTATGTCAAATAATCTCCTAGCTTTGAAGATCATACTTTTCCAGACCATGTCTTCAAACTCAGAAAGGCTTTGTATGGTCTAAAACAGGCACCCCATGCTTGGTATGATAGGCTGAGCTCTTTTCTCTTAGAAAATGGTTTTATGAGAGGCAAAGTAGACACAAATCTTTTCAGAAGAGAAGTTGACAAAGATTTCATTATAGTTTAGATATATGTAGATGATATCATTTTTGGAGCTACTAATGAATCTCTATGCAAGGATTTCTCTGATATGGTGAAGAATAAGTTTGAAATGAGCATGATGGGAGAACTTAAGTTCTTTCTAGGGCTTCAGATTAAGCAATACATCAAATGTATATATATTCATCAATGGAAATTCTAAAGAATTTCTAAAGATGGAAGATGCTAAACCAATGAAAACCCCCATGCATGCTATCAATCCTTTAAGCAAAGAAAAATTAGGTAAACTAGTGGATCGAGCGATGTAGAGGTATGATTTGGTCACTTTGATATCTAACATATAGCAGACTTGATATTATGTGTAATGTATGTCTATGTGCTATATTTTAGTATGATCCTCAAGAGTCACACTTCAAAGTTTTTAAGAGGATCTTATGATATCGAGTATGCCCTAGTAACCAAAGTTTGTTCTATAAAAAAAATTAAGATTCTAAGTTAGTAGAATATTATGATACAAATTATGCATAAGATAGAGTGAAACGAAAAAGCACAAGTGGAGGATGTCATTATATCGAACCTTGTTTAATATCATAGGCAAGCAAGAAGAAAAACTCTATTATTTTCTTCCCTCATGTTGATTTAAGTTGATGGTCCAATCAACCACAACCATAACAAAAATTACTCAAGCGCTCACACTTAAAGGAGACCATCAAGGCTTGATTGTTGCCAAATTTCAATTGTCACTCTTCTTATAAGTTTACACTACTATGAATAAGGCTTTCGATGACGGTTCTCTAAGGCCTTTTATGATGATTTTAACCATGATGGAATTCATCGTTGTTGAATGTAAACTACTTTTAATGAAAATTTTAAAATTGTCATAGAATATGTTATGGTTTTACAAAAAAAAAAAAAAACATTTTTACTTGCAGTTTTATGATGATTTTTATAACTTTTTTTCTATGACAATTTTTTGAAAACTATCGTAGAAAGTTTATCTTCTATGACAATTTTCTAAAAATCGTCATAAAAGATTGACTTTCCATGATAGATTTTTGAGAATTTTCATAGAATTCTTTTTAATGTTCCTTTTGTTTTAAGGAATACTAAATTTGTAATTTAACAAAGAACAAATACATGTTATCTAGTGCAAAATAAATATAGGAAATACGTCCCGACAGTCTAGAGCAAATTATAAATTAGGATAATTAATTAATATCAATAAATATGATATAAAATTTATATAACATTAACAAACATTATTCACATAAATGCGTTGTTTTTCATTTTAAAAAGCATGTTTTCCATTCCTTGAAAATTGTTGTAATCTTCTCCAATTCCAATGGTGTTTGACCACTAAACCAGTGCAATATATAATAAAAAAAGTTATAAAACATTAAGTTAAGGATTGAGATATTACTAGACATAATTTGATTTGTAATTTAAAACATGTAATAAGAACAGATGTGTCAGAAAGAGATACATACCTCCAAAGATGCTCAGTAACAAAAACAAAAAGTGTGGTGATGGCAGTAATATACTATACAAAAGTGTTGAGTCGAGTACTTGTACCTACAAGCAAAACTAATTGTTAAAGATTAAAGATTAAAAATTGTTGGCATAACAAGATTAATTATAATAACTTCAAGGGGAAATGAAGCCAAAGCCTCAGACATGGCATAATCCAAAATAGTTAAAAATAAAAATAACACTCTATCACACACACACACACACACACACACACACACACACAATAGTCAAATGTAAGATGTAGGTAAGGCATAGCATGAAAAGATAAACACAAGTTGTCCTATTAAATTAATCAAATCATATTTTTATGCTACCATGACCATATGACCTATTAAATTAATTTCCTTGGATAGAATTTTCCAAGTTGTCATCTCAGCCTATTTCATCAAATTCTTGACAAGAAATTTCATCTTGGTTCATATTTTATACTAGTTTTGTAGTTTTACGATGTGAATTCATGCTCCTCGGTTCTCTTTATGTGTCGTGTACTATCTCTTATCTTTATATATAGTATTCTTTTATAAAATAGGAACTGATTATCCTTGCTCATATACCAATATGCTTCATTCTATCATAATTATTTAATCTTAGATTGATACTAGTTTTTTCTAAAATTTGTGTCATGTGGGATCACAAGAAGCAATGTTCATAAATGGAATAAATACATAACAAGCTAACACAATCACAAAATTAAATAGGTTGTTGTAAGATGAAACAAAGCTATATTACCAAAAAAAATAACCATAAGATTGAAGGGGTTTATCATAATTATACAAAACATTTCCATATTGAATCAATAAAACAGAGTCAGAGAAGGAAATGTAGAAAATAAATTGAATATCTCAAGCAAGGATGAGACTTTATAAATTGTGCTTCCTCAACGTGTGTCAATGGTTTATTAGGATGATAAGTATGGTTTTGCCGCTTTGCCCATAGCCAATAGCACTGAAATTGAACGGGTTATGTTACAAGCATCAAGAGTCATACATAAGTACATAACAAAGTAATTTTAGAAAAGTTCAATATAATTACCCTCAATAGTACCAACAGATAATGCATATATGTGTTCACTAGTAATCTATTAAATTAGGAGGATCATGGATGTCTGTTAACGCAAAAAACAAAAATTCATGTAAGGAAAAAAGTTGAGTGCTTCACTATGTGAAGGTTGTCATAAGGAACTTCTAGGAATACAATTATATTCTACTAAAAAGAACATCCACAATAATATCAATAGCATATTGAAGTGAAATTAGTGCTATAGGACTATTATTATCTCTATATTACTTTGAAAAATCACGCATAAGGATAATTATTACCCTATTAATGAATTTGAATGCAAAGAACACAATATCTATTCCTTAACCTATTAACAAAACTGAAAAGTACTTAATTTTCTTATACTGATCTTGTGGGTTCTTTAACAATTAACAGTTGTAGTGTAGTCAAGTGAAAATCAGAAAGGAAACACCTTGAAAAATAGATTGCATATACTAGTGTAAAATATGCAATTCATGTACCATGTGATTTTTATTAATTAATGTCACATTAACATTAAAACATAATGCAATTCATATTCAAGTATGATGGGCGAAATTCAGTTATACTATATTTTCCATTCAGAACAATGAAACATTGAATTCCAAATAAGTTTAAAACTAGTACAATAAAACATAATTTGTAGCTATCAAATAAAAATGTGTATATGACACATCACATACATTCCTCATTCTACAACCATATGTGTTCTTTCCAAATACATCAATCCCCATGTACATATCAGACTTTCTATCACCAGCAACAACAACAACAGATCGCCTCGGATAATCTTCCTACATTGTATTGATAACAATAAAATTAACTCATAGAAAATAACAATTGACTAAACAACAGTATTGGAGCAGCATGCCATGGGAACATAAGCAATACTTGCCATGAATAGTTTGTAATATCCCACCATATATATCAAAGAAAGGCTTATTACGTTCATTTAGTTCATCTTGCCACCACAACCATTAATAGTGACACTGTTATACTTGCATGATCTAGAAAGGGCATAAAAGTCACTAAAGAATGTGTTAAAAATGATATATGATTGACAAACTCTTTCAAATTAGAAATCTGTTCTGGCTTTAATGATGCCTCTATATTCAACTACAATTGAGTGTAGCTATTTGAATCATTGAAAAGATTAAAAAATGGCATGCTTCATGGTATTAGAAGATTAATTATGTATATTTATCTTAATTATGACAAATTGATTACCAGTCGTCCGTCAAAGCCTAAATTAACAGCAAGCTCTACCAAGTGTTTTGCATACATTTGGGCAGACTCCTTTGTTGAAAGCATTTCATCACAAACCACCTTTCCTTCATCCCCTTTAGTGATGAAAGCCCTCATAAGGGTACAATTTCAACAAAAAAAGTTTAAGAGCCATAAAACATTTAGTAATAAATAATGTGATGCTTATTTAATTCGAATTTAGTCAAGTAAAGCAATTGAATTATCTGGTTATCCTGATTAAAGCATTTGGCAAAAAATAATATTGCAATAAACATTTGACAAGGGTTATATTTACCATCTACTAATCTCTAATAAGATAAACTAAACCAACTATAGAAGCTTATGATTGACCTTAACCAACACCAGTTAATGCAAAATAAAAATAATTTATCACATTTTTAAAGCTTACAATTGTGCTTATACTATCGGCCAACTCTAAGCTCTCATATTGGTCTTGGTTCAATCTATTTTATCTTGTTATTATATTTTCTAAATACTTCTAAAATAAAACCAGCCAATTTCAAAGCTAAAGTGAATATCATACATAAGCAACAAGAAAGAATAATTAATTAGTACCTTAACACCATGACGATGAGAGATCATATTGATTTGTGTAATATATTATATTATATTCCAATTTTCAAATAAAACATAATTTATTTACAAAATATGTCAGACCATATTGATTCATGTAATACATTACATTCCTAATACCAAATACAAAAGTTTCCAAGTGATTTCACTAGTTGAATATGAAGGTTAGAAATAATTATGCAAAACCCAAGGTTTGTGTTGTAAGCAATACTGTTATAGATTAGAGGTATGTTACACACCTAATAGTATACAAAAGATCCTAGAGATCGATGTTAATACACTGTTGAGATATCATTTCAAATAACTAAAGTAAATTCACAAGGTTAAGACAATAAAAATTCTTTCATCAAAAGAAGAGGTTTAGTAAAATGAGTTAATGTGATTTTAACAATATTATCCAACAACTAAGAAGTGAAATAGTATATATATTAAGTGACACATGCTTAATATCTTCTCTAGTCACCTATTCTACACTAACAACAGATTTGGCAATGTAGATGATGCATAATTGATTAGGAATTTATGTAATTTTTACATTATGAAATTGATTAGGCTAAATACAATTTTGGTACCCTTGGTTTCATGATTTTGGTCCCCTTGATTTTTAATGCTTCATTGTTTTGGCCAATAACACACTTTTACAAGTTTAGGCATTGTTTGGATAAACTTCACAATAAACAATTATAGAAGAAGAAAACAAGAAGTAAAATGAATTAAACTCTTCCTATATATGAACAAGTTAATTTATAGAAGCTCTCTTATTTGACTCCTCCAAAAGCTAACTTAAACTTGGGCAAAAGCTAATTTTAACTTGGAAAAAGTTTAATTCATTTGACCTTCTTACTCATTTCTCCTACAAGTGCCTATCCAAAAGTGCATACAAACAGAACCCAAGTCAAAAACCACACAAGATACAATGTTATACAAATTTACTCTGTAATCATATGAAATGCCAACAATAGTTCATATCAATCACCAAATAAACTAATAGAACCTACCCTCAGAAACTTCACTTAGGAGAAGCAACAAAGAACTGAAATGCATACACACAACACATGTAAAACAAGACCACATCATCACTAGCAGTCAACAAAACCTTCAAATCCTAAAGTCAAAATTTTGCAAACACAAGGCAAATGAATGCCAAGGAAGAACTCAACAACAAGTTCAAGAATGTTGGAAAAAAAGAGGCAAACACAGAGCAACACAACAAGCACACTATCTCACAGTAAGCACAATGCAGTGACCTAGATGTTGAGGCCAAGGGTGTCGAGAGCATAAGTAGCATGCAAAGTAGAGAATGAGTGTGGAAATAATTCTAAAGGGTTTTTTTCCTTGATTTCTATGATGATTTATATAAAACAATTTTTGAAACTTGATATCTATGATGTTTTTATAAAACCGTCGTTAAAAAGATTCTATTATTTACAAAAATACCATCACATCTTGAATAATGACGATTTTGAAAAAAAAACTCTTATATCCAACGTCATTGAAGATCAATTTTGTAGTAGTGTTAGTAGCGTCCAGGGGAACTCTCACTCTCATGGATTTCCTAAATAGTTATCCTCATTATCATCCCAATCCAAAAAATATGCCAAAGTATTTGCAATAATCTCTGCCACTTTTTTAGTACGTCAGTTAATAGGAAGATCGTAAGCAATACCAGAAAAGAACATTGACTGAGAGGCACTAGACTAAGTTTTGTCTCCCTATCAAGATCGTTGAGGATAACCAATTTGCAATCAAAATTCCACGAGGCCTGCTTCATCACCACATCCATGTCCTTCTTCTGAAAGAACCTAAAGATGAACAAATTCTTTTCAATGTCCTTATTTCCACTCTAACTTTTATCTTCTAAGCTTGTGCCATTGTTGCCTTTTAAAATCCTTTGCATTCACTAATCCTTGTGTAAGTACCCTTCCAACCAACCAATGATGATCTGGTTCTGTCTTCCAAACATGACCATATTCACCTAGATCTAGAATCTTAATCACATCTCCATCATCTTCCACTAAAACTTTATTTGTGCACAATCCATGATAACATTCACGAGATCCACACCACAAACCCTAATGAGTTGTGCATGTGAGCGGGATTAAACCCTAACAATCAACAATAGTGCTGAGAAAAGCAAGAATACATATCTTGGGAATGTCAAAACCTTAATGACACCCCTAAGGGAGCATGTAGGAAGAATAAACTTAGGTTTTCTTTTGAATTAAAAGTTTTTGTGGATTTTTCAAAATAAAGGAAATTTTAAAAAGTGCATTTTTATCCCTTTATAATATTTTTTTCTTTTGATTTCTCAATATAGATATTATTTTGTCTTCTGGTATATCACTGTAATTAATGGTTTTGTGTTCATCTCTATCATGTCCCTTCACTATCAAATTAAACAAGTTCTAATTTGACCATAGTCTGAATTGTGGCTTGGACTCTTCTTCCCAGCAATGTACAATGTCCTTCTTCATGTGATGTTCAAAAGTAGTAGAATGTGATTGTGAGATGAGGGGCTAGTATGTACATCCACTATGTGCTTGACTCATTACTAACATGAGAAAAACAAGGGTGTGTATAAATAAGTAAAAATATCTAAGGGTGGTTAGTATAGTTTAGTAAGATCATGTTATGAGTTTTTTTATTACCAGAATAATGTTGGAAATTCCTCCATAATTAATGTTGTTTCATATTTAAGTAAACATACTGTCATACCCTAATTTCGTCCGGGGACCATTGTTTGTTGACATGCGACTTTTGCTTGACCACCTCAAAATGTTTAACACCCATCGTTGTGGAATCCGTAAAGTTCCGAGATGTTTCGAGAAGAAATCGGTCAAAAATACGAAAACGGGAGTGTATTTAGCAAAGTGGGGTGTGTGTAAATAAACTGTTACACTCTAATTTCATCCGAGGACCATTGTTGATCGCTTCGGAAGGCTTAACACTCATCACGGTGGAATCCGTAAAGTTTCGTGAGATTCCGGAGAGAAAACGGCCAAAAACACAAAAATGGGGGGGGGGTGAACTTATCAAGATAGGGGTGTAAATAGCAATTCGAATCTAGGCCCTTTCGGAAAATTTTGGAAATTGGGTTGCTTAAGGAGGAAGCAACTGGGCGGCAAGCTCCTTCACGTTATTGAAAAATGGTTTCCAGGGCTTCCGTAATGCTTCCGTAAAATTTATGAAAACCTTGGGTAAGCATATTTCACTTAACATTGGTGAAAGGGAAGATAAAAAAAGATAAAAATCAAATCCGAAACACTTCCATAAGGCTTCCGTAACTTTTTCGTAAAAAGATCGTTAATGGTCCAACACCTTAACATTTCTCTCCTTTCAAAAACAAAGAGATCGTTAATGGTCTAACACCTTAACGTTTCTCTCCTTTCAAAAGAATCAAAAGATCATTTAAGTGGTCCAACGCCTTAAACGACTTTTGTGCAGTTAAAATCGATCTTGCGGAAAAAGATCAAAACAACTTAACCAACGTTTAGTTCTAAAAGAACTACGTAGATCTGATTTCCTCATTGCAATTGAGGATACGTAGGAGCGAGGGAAACACCCTTGTCGACCACAAAAAGATAAAAAAAAATACAAAAAACATAAAAAGCATAAAAATACAAAAAGACATAAAAAAGGGAAAATAAAACAAATTGAAGACATGATATTGCACATTTGATTAAAGGCTGTCGTCCCTTGTGATGGACGCGTGGGGTGCTAATACCTTCCCTGTGCGTAAAAACAACTCCCGAACCTTTCACACTTAAAGTTCGTAGACCACACCTTTCCGGTTTTTTCAACATTTTCCTCGAATAAATGTTTGTGGCGACTCCGCGCATTTTCCTCCCATGGAAGACGCACCTGTGAGCCCTCGCGTCGCCCTCTCGCCGAAGGGTAGGTTACGACAGTTGGCGACTCCACTGGAACTGTTGTTAGAGAGTTAGGCCTTGTAATCTCGTGCAATATCATGACTTCCTCTTTTGTCGGTTTCCTTTTATTTCCCTTACGTTCTTGTATATAACTCTTTGATGCTTTTAGTGTGTTTTTGAAATGTATGCATGAGATAGATATTTATTCATTTGATGCACACAAACACCAATACTATTTGTACACACGGTGAGTTGAAAAGGGGCCCTATACCCGGGTCCATGGGAACATAAGGAGTGGAGGTGAATCTGTGATCATGCTGGGTCTCTGACTTGTTTGATAATAGTGAACCCTCATCTAGAGTTTTTCTCTTTGATAACATATTGTTACTGGTAGTCCCTACTGCCGCAATATGTTTTTTCGAAGGGGATGATACCTCTAGAAACCATTGTCGCAACCTACCCTTTCGCGGGAGGGCGATGCGAGGGTGATGTGCCATCATTTTCTTCTATTTTCTAAATCCTTTTTGCACCATTTTAATTACTGATTGGTCTTAATTGTCAATTAATCAGGTAGTTTTATTATTTGGGCTCATTTAGCTAATTTGATGTCTTTTATCTAATTTCAGGAATTAATGAAACATTGGGCTTAATCCGGATTTTGGTTATGGACTTGAAGGGGGCAAATTAAGCAGCGCTTACCTTAGTTAATTAGGAAATTTCACAATTTTATTTTATGTTATTTAGTGTTTATTTTGTTTTGGGCCAGAGTATTGTAATAGGGCCCAGTGACTTTGAGTGACTCTTTTTAAATAGTAGCCTTGGGATTCGTGCAAGACATTCTGTTATGCTATTCATTATTCAGAGCTTTTGTTTTAGGGTTTTCGTTTTTCTGCTTAATGCTACTGTTCACATAATGCAATTTTACGTTTTCTGTTTCTAATTACAATTTCGTTCTTGCTTCTTCTTCTACTCTCATTTACGTTTCTGTTTCATCTACGTTTCTGTTCATTTACATTTTTGTTCATTTACGTTTCTGTTTCATGTTTCATTTGCGTTTTCTGTTTGAATCCATGAAGGCTAGATTTTCTGGTGTTGTTTCCTTTTGAGGACGAAGCCCAACTCTCTTTGAGGTTTCGCTTGCAATGTGGTTCCCTGGCAGTTTTCCCTTCACCAGTTATCCCAAATTCGTGAATATTAATCAGTGCACGCTTCGTGTTCGATTAATTGCCTCTGAGCCTAACTTGCGTTCATGCTTAATGGACGAAGGGCTAACTGGTGTATGTGGTGCCTAATCACGTATTGACAACCCTAAGTTGATTTTCGCTTAGTAAATTGAAATAGGGTTGGATTAAGTGGTTGACTGTTAGGGACAAATTCTCCATAACCCAGGATAAGAGAATGGCTTCTGAATCAAAGGAAACAACCTGTTTTTAATATTAGTAATTTCGTATTCCAGTTTACTTATTCTGCTCTTTAATCAGAAAACAAACAAACCCCCCCCCAATCGTTACTGTTACTGCAAGTATATTATGAACATTTGGTTTGTCACTGCTCGTTGGGAAACGACCTAGGATCACTTCCTAGTTACTGCATTTTCATGTTTATTTGATTCGGGTACGGCCTCGATCAAATTTGGCGCCGTTGCCGGGGAGCAGTGTCCAAAGGTTCATAATAGTTAGCTAGTGTGTGTGTATAATCCTTTCGTGTTTTATGATTAATTGTTAGTATTGTGTTAGTATATGTGTTAGTGTTGTTTAGTGTCCTGGTATTTTGTTTAATGTGTGTTCTGTTTCAGTTTTCCCATTAAGCGTTTCCCCTGTTTCAGTCTTGGGTGTTTTGCTGTGAAGATTGTGCTTGCGGCAAAACAGAGTAGTAGTAGAAATCAATTAGAGACGGATTTTAGCGACCACCCATGCTGAATTATTTGAGATTTTTTGTTTTAGTAGCTAGGGTTGATATTTTTGGCTGAATTTTTTTGTGGTAACTTCTTTTAATCCATATTTTGTGGGAAAAATAGCTAGAGCCTTTAGTTTGGTCAGATTTGAAAGTTCCAAAAAACTAGCAAATTTTGTGTTTGTCAAAACTTCAAACGACCATAACTTTTGCTCCGGTTATCAGAATCGCAATTATTATATATGCATTTGGGGTAGAAAAAAATTTCCTACGCCATGGCAGCCCACCATAGGCTGGCTGAGGTCTCCATCGTTTAAAAAAAAAACGATTCTGTCAAAAGTTTTTTTTTTCAAGTTTTATTCACTTATTTTTCTTAACTTACCATTTTTAGCTTTCATAGTTAGACTTTGAATTTTTGTCTGAAATTTTTTGTGCTATCTTCTCATCATTTTATAAGGTTGCTCACAAAATTTCAAGTCATTTGGATATCATTTGAGGGTAGCTGTAGTTCAAACCTACACCTTTATTTACATGATAAGGCAACTAGTTGTGTGCATGCTGAATGTAGTGTATGACTAGAGGCAATCCATCTGACTTACAACCCTTTGTTCCTGAGATAGATATGACATTTCATAGATTAGTTAGGCATCATTTTATACCTTTTGATCATTTTGAGCATTCCATTACTGGTGAATCTGTGCATTCTGTTATTGGTGATTTTGAACATCCTGATCTTGAGCATTCTGATTCTGAGCATTCTGATTCAGAGCATTTTGATTTTGCACATTCTGAGAACATGGCACAACCTCCACCCCGTGAGAGGACTCTAAGGGAAATGGCTGCACCTGATTTCACCTACGAAAGCTTGTGCATCCAATACCTTGATGAGGATGTCCCATATGTTCTTAAAACTGGACTGATTCATTTGCTTCCAAAGTTTCATGGCCTTGCAGGTGAAGACCCACACAAACATTTGAAGGAATTTCATATTGTCTGCTCCACCATGAAACCCCCAGATGTCCAAGAGGATCACATATTTCTGAAGGCTTTTCCTCATTCATTAGAGGGAGTGGCAAAGGACTGGCTGTATTACCTTGCTCCAAGGTCCATCACGAGCTGGGATGACCTTAAGAGAGTATTCTTAGAAAAACTTTTCCCTGCTTCCAGGACCACAGCCATCAGGAAGGATATCTCAGGTATTAGAAAACTCAGTGGAGAGAGCCTGTATGAGTACTGGGAGCGATTTAAGAAACTATGTGCCAGTTGCCCTCACCATCAGATTTCGGAGCAGCTTCTTCTCCAATATTTTTATGAAGGACTTAGCAATATGGAGAGAAGTATGATAGATGCTGCCAGTGGTGGAGCCCTTGGAGACATGACTCCTGCTGAAGCCAGAAATTTAATTGAGAAGATGGCTTCCAACTCTCAGCAGTTTAGCGCCAGAAATGATGCCATAATCATTAGAGGAGTGCATGAGGTAGCTACAAACTCAGCTGCATCATCTGAGACTAAGAAGCTTGAAGGCAAACTGGATGCATTGGTTAACTTGGTAACCCAGCTGGCCTTGAATCAGAAATCTGTACCTGTTGCAAGGTTTGTGGTTTGTGCTCCTCTGCTGACCACCATACAGACCTTTGCCCTTCCATGCAGCAACCTGGAGCGATTGAGCAGCCTGAAGCTTATGCTGCAAATATTTACAATAGACCTCCTCAACCTCAGCAGCAAAATCAACCATAGCAGAACAATTATGACCTCTCCAGCAACAGATACAACCCTGGATGGAGGAATCACCCTAACCTCAGATGGTCCAGCCCTCAGCAACAACAACAGCAGCCTGCTCCTTCCTTCCAAAATGCTGCTGGCCCAAGCAGACCATACATTCCTCCACCAATCCAACAACAGCAACAACCCCAGAAACAACCAACAGTTGAGGCCCCTCCACAACCTTCCCTTGAAGAACTTGTGAGGCAAATGACTATGCAGAACATGCAGTTTCAGCAAGAGACCAGAGCCTCCATTCAGAGCTTAACCAATCAGATGCGACAATTGGCTACCCAATTGAATCAACAACAGTCCCAGAATTCTGACAAGCTGCCTTCTCAAGCTGTCCAAAATCCCAAAAATGTCAGTGCCATTTCATTGAGGTCGGGAAAGCAGTGTCAAGGACCTCAACCCGTAGCACCTTCCTCATCTGCAAATGAACCTGCCAAACTTCACTCTACTCCAGAAAAAGGTGATGACAAAAATTTACCTAACAATTTCTGTGCAGGTGAATCTTCTTCCACAGGTAATTCTGATTTGCAGAAGCAGCACATTCCCCCTTTTCCATTCCCTCCAAGAGCAATTTCCAATAAAAAAATGGAAGAGGCAGAGAAAGAGATCTTGGAAACGTTTAGAAAAGTAGAGGTAAACATACCTCTGTTGGATGCAATAAAGCAAATTCCAAGATATGCCAAATTCTTGAAGGAGCTGTGCACTAATAAGCGGAAGCTTAAAGGAAGTGAATGAATTAGCATGGGTAGAAATGTCTCCGCATTGATTGGTAAATCTGTTCCTCAAATTCCTGAAAAATGCAAAGATCCAGGTACATTCAGCATACCTTGTATTATAGGGAATAGTAAGTTTGACAATGCCATGCTAGACTTAGGAGCTTCTGTTAGTGTTATGCCTCTGTCTATTTTTAATTCTCTATCTCTAGGTCCCTTACAGTCAACTGATGTGGTAATTCATTTAGCTAATAAAAGTGTTGCCTACCCTGTTGGTTTCATAGAAGATGTCTTAGTTAGAGTTGGTGACCTGATTTTCCCTGTTGATTTTTATATTTTGAATATGGAAGATGGATTTTCTCAAGGATCAGTTCCCATCATTCTAGGCAGACCCTTTATGAAAACTGCTAGAACTAAGATAGATGTTTATGCAGGCACACTATCCATGGAGTTTGGTGATATAACTGTTCATTTTAATATTCTGGATGCTATGAAATACCCATCTGAAGATCTTTCTGTATTTCGTGCTGAAATAATTGACCATGTTGTTGATGAATACATGACTGATCTTTATTCTAATCTGCATGCCTCTCACTCTTCATGCATTGAGTCTGAAATTGTACTTGATCATATGTCTGAATTTGATGCTGAGAGTGATATTGATTGCATGCCTGGTGGTGGTGTTTTACCTCTTGAGATTGATTTTATAGAGTCAGATAGGACTAACCATGTTTCAGGAAGTACACATACCTCTGACTTTCTTTATGAGGTAAAGGCTGAGAAACCATCTCCTTCTACCACTGTCCAGCCGACCACATCAGAGTTGAAGCCTCTGCTATCAAATTTAAAATACGCTTACTTGGATGATAGCAAGGAGAAAGAGGAGAAGTTGTTGTCAGTTCTCAAGAAACATAAGAAGGCTATAGGCTGGACCTTGGCGGACATTCCTGGTATTAGCCCATCCACATGTATGCATCGAATAAATTTAGAGGATGGAGCTAAACCAGTAAGACAGCCACAGAGAAGACTCAACCCGGTGATTCTTGACGTAGTGAAGAAGGAGATAACCAAGCTTTTGCAAGCTGGAATCATTTATCCTATCTCTGACAGCCAATGGGTGAGTCCCGTCCAGGTAGTCCCGAAGAAGACCGGCCTCACAGTGATCAAAAATGAGAAGGAGGAGCTAATTCCTACTCGGGTGCAGAACAGTTGGAGAGTCTGCATTGACTATAGGAGGCTGAACCAGGTTACCAAAAAGGACCATTTTCCCCTGCCATTCATTGACCAGATGCTTGAACGACTGGCAGGTAAATCCCACTACTGTTTCCTTGATGGTTTTTCTGGTTATATGCAAATTACTATTGCTCCTGAGGATCAGGAAAAGGCCACATTCACCTGCCCCTTCGGCACTTTTGCCTATAGGAGGATGCCTTTCGGCCTGTGCAATGCCCCTGGTACCTTCCAGCGGTGCATGATTAGTATTTTCAGTGATTTTTTAGAAAATTGCATAGAGGTGTTTATGGATGATTTCATTGTATATGGATCCTCTTTTGATGGTTGTTTGAATAGTTTGGAAAAAGTTTTGAATAGATGCATTGAAACTAACCTTGTTCTAAATTTTGAAAAATGTCATTTTATGGTTGAGCAAGGTATAGTTTTAGGCCTCATTATTTCCAATAAGGGTATTGAAGTAGATCCTGCAAAAATTTCTGTTATTTCACAATTGCCTTACCCTTCTTGTGTGCGAGAGGTGCGATCTTTTCTTGGTCATGCAGGATTCTACAGGCGCTTTATAAGGGATTTTAGCAAAGTAGCCCTTCCACTGTCCAACTTGTTGCAAAAGGAGGTGGAGTTTGACTTTAATGACAGATGCAAAGAGGCTTTTGATTGCCTCAAAAGAGCGCTGACTACCACCCCCATCATCCAGGCACCCAATTGGACAGCCCCTTTTGAGCTTATGTGTGATGCATCAAATTATGCATTGGGGGCTGTCCTTGCTCAAAAAATTGATAAATTGCCCAGGGTGATATATTATGCTTCTAGGACTTTAGATGCTGCCCAAGCGAATTATACTACTACTGAGAAAGAGCTTGATGGAAGCTTGCTTGTGGAGCTTCTATGGAGGATGGATCTTTGAGCTTCAATGTGGTCCTTCAATGGTGATTTTTCACCATGGAGATGCAGCGGAAGGCAAAGGAGAATAGGAGAGGGGAGGCACCATCCACTAGGGAATAAGCCAAGGAAGAAGGAGCTTCACCACCAAGAATTGCCTTGGATAAGAAGCTTGAAGATGATGCTTTAATGGAGGAAAAGAAAGAGAGAAGGGGGGAGCACGAAATTGAAGGAATAAAAGAGGGAGAGAAGTGGAACTTTGAAGTGTGTCTCATAAGACTCTCATTCATCAAAGTTACAACAAGTGTTATACATGCTTTTATTTATAGACTAGGTAGCTTCCTTGAGAAGCTTTCTTGAGAAAACTTCCTTGAGAAGCTTCTTTGAGAAAACTTCCTTGAGAAGCTAGAGCTTAGCTACACACACCCCTCTCATAACTAAGCTCACCTCCTTGAGAAGCTTCCTTAAGAAGATTCCTAAAGAAGCTAGAGCTTAGCTACACATACCTCTCTAATAGCTAAGCTCACCTCCTTGAGATGAGAAGCTAGAACTCAGCTACACACCCCCTATAATAGCTAAGCTCACACCCATGACAAAAAACATGAAAATACAAAAAAAAAAAGTCCTTACTACAAAGACTACTCAAAATGCCCGAAATACAAGGGTAAAACCCTATACTACTAGAATGGCCAAAATACAAGGCCCAAACGAAGGAAAAACCTATTCTAATATTTACAAAGATAAAAGGGCTCCTACTTAGCCCATGGGCTCGAAATCTACCCTAAGGCTCATGAGAACCCTAGGGCCTTCCCTTGGATCTCTAGCCCAATCTACTTGGAGTCTTCTACCCAATGCCCTTGCGGGATAGGATTGCATCATTCCCTCCACCTTGGAAAGGATTTGACCTCAAATCCTGAGGTTCTTCATACTCTTGGCTCCGTCCCTCAACACCTGTATAAAGAACAAAAACATATGTATTAGTGGTGTTTGGTATGTTGAAGTAAGGTAAGGTCTGAAAACCCATTTCCTGGGCATCTTCCCATGAAGGAACATGGTTTTGCACCAACTCAATGAGTGGTGCTACAAGTATAGAAAAATATGGGACAAACCTTTTGTAAAAGTTTGTTAAGTCATGGAAGCCCCAAATTTTTCTTATACTTGGTGGAGTGGGCCACTCAGGAATGACCTTTATTCTCTCAGGGTTCATGGGAACCCCTTGATCACTATTTGAAAAATTAAGAAAAGTAACGCAATAAAACATACCTTTTTCTGTATTTTCATATTGATTATTCCTACCAAAAAGTATGACAAACCTCAGGTGTCCCATATGAGTACCTAAGTTTGTATTGAAACTAAAAATAAAAACAAACCTACCTAATGGGTCCCTATGTACACACACCATGAAGATGTTAGGTGTACGAGTGATTTTACAAAAGAGGGTTGCACCACTCAAAACATTCATCATACCACCTATTTTGGGCACCAACAAAGCACAAGGATTTAAGCTCTTGCGAACCAAACCCTCATCCAACAACTTCTTTACTTGAGGAATAAAGTCAAGCCCAAGAGGTGTGGCAATGCTAGCAAGTGCCTTTTTACAAAAGAGAAAATGTGGAGGTTGTCTAAGAGGGAAAGTTTCTTTAATGTTTGTCTTTATTGTAAAATGAGTTTCCTTCTTAGCTAAACTCTTGGAGGAGACACTTACCTCCTTACACTTCTCTTTAACCACTAATGGTTGTCCTTCTTCTTGGGGGTAGATTTCTTCACTAGATTCTTCCCCTTTTGCTTTTTCACTTTCACTAGAGGAAGGTGAAGTAGTAGCCTCATCTTGGCTACTATAAATGTCTTGGCCCCTCATAATCATGGTTTTTGTGGTGGGACATTGAGAAGTAATGTGTCCTCTTCCTAGACATTTAAAGCACTTTATAGAGCTAGTTTTCTCTTGCATACTAGCCTTAGGGGCTTGCTTTTCTATTGTCTTCCCCTTATCATCTTTGGGCTTAGAAGGTGTCACCCTTAAGATGCCTTGACCTTGGTCTTTCTTTGGATAAGAGTGAGAGCCATAAGATTTTGAAGTAGACTTCTTTTTAAGTTGTTGCTCTACCCTTATTTCCCAATCTATGTTAGCCTCTACATTGTCCTTCCCATGGAAGTATGAGAGTTTAATGTTAGCCTCTTGAGGCTTTCTTTCCTTTTCTCTTCTATGGGAGTGAGGTCTAAGATGTGACCTATGCCTTCCTTCGTAATAGTCACGAAGTTCTTCACTTAGGCTTTTGCAAGAGTTATGACTACTATAGGAGGCATGTTTTTCTCTTTTCATTTCTTTCATTATTTTTCTTCTTTCTTCCTCTCTTATTTTCTTTCTTTCATCTTGGCTTATTTCTTCCACTCTTTTTTTTCCTTTTTCTTTTCTCTCTTGTTTTTCTTTCCATAACTTGAGGGAACTCAACTCATCTAAGATTCTAGATAAAGGGTCTTTATGACTAGCACCCTTGCCATTAACACTAGATGAATGATGACTCATGTTGGTTCCTAAGTTGTGGTTCTTTCTTGTTGGAGGTTTGAAAACAAAAGGTAAAAGAAACTATGGTTGAAACTAGCCAAATAAACACTAAAAGAGGTGTGAAAGATAAGGTAAAAAACTAATTGGTAAAAGGAAAGCTATCTAGGCGGTTTGACAATGGAAGGTAAAGGAAATAAGCTATGAAAGTAAGCAAGAAATGTAAACTAGGCGAATCCTAAGAGTGTTTGGATGACCACATTCAAGGTTCCCAACAAAACACTCACTATCCTAAGGAAAAATTGCCTAAAATTATTACACACAAATGGAAGTTTGGTAACCTATTGGAGGCTCCCAACACACTTCCAATGAAAGGCCTTTTTGTTACAAAACTTGAAAGCAATGAAGGTAAGTAAATTGCAAATTACAAAATTACAAAACGGTCCTCAATTTTGGTGATTGTTCTCTCTTTGGTGATTCACTCAATTTGGAGTGCTTCTTAGTCTAATAGCTCTTAAGGTGGTTGGCCCCTTGCTTCTGGACTCAAATTCTTCAAGGGATGGCACCAATCCTCCTTCCAATTCCCTATATGGCAACCCACAAACAAGGAAACAAAGAGACAAGAAATAACCAAAGACCAAAAAAAAATGAAATGAAAGCTAAACCAATGGAGTTTTAACAAGACAATTTTTCAAGGATTATTCAACAATTAAAGCAATGAAAAGGACATAGAAGCAAGCTAGGACTCAAAGAGAAACTTAGAATGGCTCTAAAGTAGAGTAAAAAAACTGAAAAAAAGACTCAACAAACCTCTAGCTTTGGCACTTGTCTTCAGACTAATTTTCAATTGAAATTTCCAATTATAGAATAAATTGAGCCAAAACAACAAGCACACTTCCCTTTCACCTTTTTTTTTCTGGATACTGATTTTCCTGCCAACTTGTGTGATTTTTCGTATTTTTTCCTTTTATCCAAATCACTTGTTTATTTTTTTATAAATTTTTTCCAGATGTCTAGAAAATTCAGTAAAAATTTTAGCTCAAAATTAGAAGTAACCAATTCTCAGTAATTTTTACAAGTTTGTATGTCCAAGCTGCCAGCACCAGCGATTTGTTTCTCTAAGCATGATATATTGATTGCCTTGGGCTTACTTTCAACCTTCCTATGTATGTTGAACTCACTAGGATTGTTTACCACAGTTTTAGGAGTTCAATATTCACTTAGGATCAACATTTCAGCCAGCAATTCAATCACCAAAACTCAAATTCACAATAGACACAATCATAAGGAAACCTAAAAGTTCAAGAAAAGGTTCACAATCAAAGACTCTCTAAGAATTTTGCATGAACATGTTAAGGTCTAATTAACATGAAAGATTTGACTCAAATCAAATAATAGGCTAAAAGAATTTCATACACTCATGAACAAATGAGTTAGACAAAGAAACAAGAAAATAAAATTCAGCACAGCATAAGAAATCTTATGTGACAAGTTTCATGACTAGACATGACTTCTATGACAAAACTACAATAGGTGAACAAGTCACTCTAGATTTTTGAGGTTTTCTTCTACTTTAATATTTTTGTAAGAATTTTATGGTTTAGGTTTCAACCACAAAAAATAACAAGACAAAACTCAAAGGAACCTAAACTCAACACAATTCATGGTTCAAGAACAAGAACAAGAAATTTGAACCATAGAAAATCAAATCTAACTTCTATAGCAAGTTTAATCAGTGCAAACTCTAAAGAATCATGTTAACAAAATTTAGAACAAGACATGTGAGGAGATACATGGAGAAAAATGAAGAAAAAACAATGGAAGAGAAGGTAAAGCAAAAAATTAATGGAGGTTTAGGGAGCACCTACTTGAAGCTCTTGTGCTCTGATTACCACTTGATGGAAGCTTGCTTGTGGAGCTTCTATGGAGGATGGATCTTTGAGCTTCAATGTGGTCCTTCAATGGTGATTTTTCACCATGGAGATGCAGCGGAAGGCAAAGGAGAATAGGAGAGGGGAGGCACCATCCACTAGGGAATAAGCCAAGGAAGAAGGAGCTTCACCACCAAGAATTGCCTTGGATAAGAAGCTTGAAGAGGATGCTTTAATGGAGGAAAAGAAAGAGAGAAGGGGGGAGCACGAAATTGAAGGAATAAAAGAGGGAGAGAAGTGGAACTTTGAAGTGTGTCTCATAAGACTCTCATTCATCAAAGTTACAACAAGTATTACACATGCTTTTATTTATAGACTAGGTAGCTTCCTTGAGAAGCTTTCTTGAGAAAACTTCCTTGAGAAGCTTCTTTGAGAAAACTTCCTTGAGAAGCTAGAGCTTAGCTACACACACCCCTCTCATAACTAAGCTCACCTCCTTGAGAAGCTTCCTTAAGAAGATTCCTAAAGAAGCTAGAGCTTAGCTACATATACCTCTCTAATAGCTAAGCTCACCTCCTTGAGATGAGAAGCTAGAACTCAGCTACACACCCCCTATAATAGCTAAGCTCACACCCATGAAAAAAAACATGAAAATACAAAAAAAAAGTCCTTACTACAAAGACTACTCAAAATGCCCGAAATACAAGGGTAAAACCCTATACTACTAGAATGGCCAAAATACAAGGCCCAAACGAAGGAAAAACCTATTCTAATATTTACAAAGATAAAAGGGCTCATACTTAGCCCATGGGCTCGAAATCTACCCTAAGGCTCATGAGAACCCTAGGGCCTTCCCTTGGATCTCTAGCCCAATCTACTTGGAGTCTTCTACCCAATGCCCTTGCGGGATAGGATTGCATCAGAGCTTCTAGCCATAGTTTTTGCTCTTGAAAAATTTCGATCTTATTTGCTTGGTACCCGCATTATTGTTTACACTGACCATGCAGCTCTAAAGTACTTGTTGAAGAAGGCTGATTCTAAGCCTAGGTTGATCCGATGGATGCTCTGGCTCCAAGAGTTTGACTTGGAGATCCGTGATAGGAGCAGAGCACAAAATCTAGTTGCTGATCATTTGAGTCGGATCGAACGTGTATCTGATGCAGATTCACCTATTCGGGATGATTTCCCGGATGATCATTTGTATATAATGTATAGTATTTCTAACTCTCTTTCTACTCCCTGGTTTGCTAACATTGTCAATTATTTAGTTGCTTCTGTTTTTCCTCCCTTAGCATCTAAGGCCCAAAAAGATAAAATTAAAAGTGATGCTAAGCATTTTATTTGGGATGACCCCTACTTGTGGAAATTGTGCAGTGATCAGGTCATTAGACGGTGCATTCCAGATCATGAGACTGACTCAGTCCTGCAGTTCTGTCATTCTTCCGCACCGGGAGGTCATCTGGGTGTTCAAAGGACAGCTCGCAAAGTGCTTGATTGTGGTTTTTATTGGCCCACCATCTTTAAAGATGCGTGGAAGATCTGCAGCACTTGTGAGCAGTGTCAGAGAGCAGGAAATACACTTACATGGCGACAACAAATGCCTCAGCAACCTATGCTATTTTGTGAGGTGTTTGATGTCTGGGGTATAGATTTCATGGGCCCTTTTCCTGTCTCTTTTGGTTATGTTTACATTCTCCTTGCAGTTGACTATGTTTCAAAATGGGTGGAAGCCAAACCCACTAGAACTAATGATGCTAAAGTTGTTGCAGATTTTGTCAGGTCTAATCTGTTCTACAGGTTTGGAGTACCTAAAGCAATTGTTAGTGATCAAGGAACCCATTTTTGCAATAGAACAATGCATGCCCTGCTTAAAAAGTACGGGGTGGTACACAGGGTATCCACACCATACCATCCCCAGACCAATGGACAGGCAGAAATTTCTAACAGGGAAATCAAGAGAATTCTAGAGAAGATTGTGCAGCCAAGCAGGAAAGATTGGAGTACCAGGCTTGATGATGCTCTCTGGGCACATCGGACTGCCTACAAAGCACCCATAGGAATGTCTCCTTATCGGGTTGTCTTTGGAAAGGCATGTCATCTTCCAGTGGAAATTGAGCACAAAGCATACTGGGCAGTGAAGACTTGCAACTTCTCTATGGATCAAGTTGGTGAGGAAAGGAAGTTGCAACTGAGTGAGTTAGATGAAATCCGCCTAGAAGCCTACGAGAATGCCAAGTTCTACAAAGAAAAGACCAAGAAGTTCCATGATAGCATGATAGTTAAAAAGGACTTCATGGTTGGGCAAAAAGTGTTATTGTATAATTCTAGGCTTGGACTCATGAGTGGTAAGTTGAGGTCTAAGTGGATTGGTCCTTTTGTTGTTACTAATGTTTTTCCTTATGGTACAGTTGAGATCAAAAGTGACTCCACAAACAAGAGCTTCAAGGTCAACGGACATCGACTTAAGCCATTCCTCACGAACCCTTCTCTAGTGGACGTAGTGGTGGAAGAGACTTCCTTACTCCACCCTACTCTTCCTCCACCATGACTTAGGGAGTTTTTCTTTTCCTATCTCCTTCTTTGCTTTTACTACACTTGTCCGATTCTATTTGATGATTTAATTGTTTTTAATCTTTTAATTGTGATACATTGAGGACAATGTGTTGTTTAAGTATGGGGGGGGGGGGGGGAGTGTTCTTTGGTTTTGCTAGTTTTGTTGGTTTTGTTAATTTGTTAATGTTGTTAGTTTCGTCGGATTGTTAGTTTAATATTTTGGGTCAATTTTGTGTGCATGTACGACTTTGCATGTTTTTCTTTGAATTATAGGATATGTTCAAGAAATGGGTAATTGTTTTGAAAATAAAAGTTTTTGACATTTTGTGACTTGAAATCCTTGATTCTCCTCTACATGTCATGATAGTTTTGAAAGCTCAATTTGAAAGTGATGAGTTTACCTTTGTGAGAATTTGAGCCATCCATCATCATAATCATTTGGTGTGTTTTGCCCCATTGATTGCTTGCACAATAGCCTTGGCTTGATTCTTGTTGATGCGTCCTAATTCACATGCATATTTGGAAATGATTGAGGCAATTTTGTTCTTATAAGCTTCTAGCCAAATGGACTTACCTTGAATTAATTCCTTTGATAGCCCTTTTGAGCCTTGTTTCCCTTTCCTTGTTTTGAAGCTCACTACAAGCCTTAAGTGAAAAACCATGATATCACCATATCCTTAAGGAATTTTGGAGCTTTGGAATTGTTTTGGGAATAAGTGGGGGGGGGGGGGGGGGTTTGTTTCATTGGATAACTTGTTTTGTTGGCTATACTTCATGATGTATTTTGGGCCATACTTGATGTACATTGTATATTGGTTAAATGTTGGACATGCTGAATGAAATGCTGTTTCTCAAAGGATATAGAGTAAAAAAAAAAAAATTCGAAAATGAAAAAGAAAAGCAATAAAGTTGAGTGAATAAGATCTTAAATGGCAAAAGAATGATGAGACTCTTGGTTCTACTCTTTATGTTTAAATTTTATCTTCTTTTTATTTTCTTATTTTTTCTTATTATGCACTTATTCCCCATTGCTCCTCTATTCCTTTGGGATTTAGCCTCTTATTCCATATTTTTCCATACCTTGTCCTTGGCCCCATTACAACCTTAAAATACCTTTTGATCCTCATGTGCTTGTGTTTATGGGTTGATTGTCAATTTTAGAATCTTGCCAAGTTTATGTAGTGTTTGTTTTCATGGGTGCTTTGAGGGTAAATAGTAGCCTAGACACTTGAGAGACAGAGTGTATATCTTGTGAGGCTTTATCACTTTTCATTCTTGAGCTGATTAACTATTTTGCCATGATTGGGTTGCTTGGATGATTTTCATGAATGTCTTAACTTTTCAGATCTCCTTATGTTAGATGTTACTCATTACTTTCATTCCTTGATGTTCATTGAGAAATATGTGAATGTTTTTGTTTGTCCCTCTTTGATACCTTGGATTTTGTTCTTTGTTTCATTTTGCCCAGGAGTGCAAAAGGCTAAGTATGGGGGGTTTTGATGTGCCATCATTTTCTTCTATTTTCTAAACCCTTTTTGCACCATTTTAATTACTGATTGGTCTTAATTGTCAATTAATCAGGCAGTTTTATTATTTGGGCTCATTTAGCTAATTTGATGTCTTTTATCTAATTTCAGGAATTAATGAAACATTGGGCTTAATCCGGATTTTGGTTATGGACTTGAAGGGGGCAAATTAAGCAGCGCTTACCTTAGTTAATTAGGAAATTTCGCAATTTTATTTTATGTTGTTCAGTGTTTATTTCGTTTTGGGCTAGAGTATTGTAATAGGGCCCAGTGACTTTGAGTGACTCTTTTTAAATAGCAGCCTTGGGATTCGTGCAAGGCATTCTGTTATGCTATTCATTATTCAGAGCTTTTGTTTTAGGGTTTTCGTTTTTCTTCTTAATGCTACTATTCACGTAATGCAATTTTACGTTTTCTGTTTGTAATTACAATTTCGTTCTTGCTTCTTCTTCTACTCTCATTTACGTTTCTGTTTCATCTACGTTTCTGTTCATTTACGTTTTTGTTCATTTACGTTTATGTTTCATGTTTCATTTGCGTTTTCTGTTTGAATCCATGGAAGGCTAGATTTTCTGGTGTTGTTTCCTTTTGAGGACGAAGCCCAACTCTCTTTGAGGTTTCACTTGTAATGTGGTTCCCTAGCAGTTTTCCCTTCACCAGTTATCCCAAATTCATGAATATTAATCAGTGCACGCTTCGTGTTCGATTAATTTCCTCTGAGCCTAACTTGCGTTCATGCTTAATGGACGAAGGGCTAACTGGTGTATGTGGTGCCTCATCACGTATTGACAACCCTAAGTTGATTTTCTCTTAGTAAATTGAAATAGGGTTGGATTAAGTGGTTGACTATTTGGGACGAATTCTCCATAACCCAGGATAAGAGAATGACTTCTGAATCAAAGGAAACAACCTGTTTTTAATATTAGTAATTTCGTATTCCAGTTTACTTATTCTACTCTTTAATCACAAAACAAACAAACCCCCCCCCCCCAATCGTTACTGTTACTGCAAGTATATTATGAACATTTGGTTTGTCACTGCTCGTTGGGAAACGACCTAGGATCACTTCCTAGTTACTGCATTTTCATGTTTATTTGATTCGGGTACGGCCTCGATCAGAGGGCTCACGGGTGTGTCTTCCAAAGGAGGAAAATGCACGGAGTCGCCACCAACGTTTATTTGTGGAAAACTTCGGAAAAACCGAAGGAAACCGGTCATAAAGAATATTCCAGATTCGGGAGTTGCATTTACGTTTGAGGAAGGTATTAGCACCTCTCACGTTTGTCCCAAAGGACAACAACCTTAAATTAGGATTGTGTGAAATTATGTATTTAAACCTTTTATTTCTTTTTATTTATTTATTTTTGAGGTCGACAAAAGAGGGGCTCTTGCTCCTACGTATCCTCCATCGAAGAGGAAATCAGACCTACGTAGTTCTTTCTTAAGGGGGAATCAAGCGATTCTTTTTACTTGGAAGGTGGTCCTTTTAAGGCGTTGGACCTTAAAATGATCCATTTTTACTTGGTGAGAAAAACTGAGGTATCGAACCTTAAAATCCTTTTTAGTGATTTTGTGCGGACGAGCTTGACTTTGCAAGTTGATTTTAGCCTTAGTTTCACTTTAGTTATTAGTCAAGTCAATTAAGAAAGAGAAACGTCCGATTGATTTTTTTGCTTTATTTTACTAAAAAATATTTTTTGATTATTATATTATTATTTTACCTCTTTTTGGTTTCCAACGTGGTTACGGCATGACCGAACGGTCGGATTTTACTTTAATAGAAATTAACGAATATTACAAATCAAATGATCGGTGGAAATTTATTTTATTTTTTGATTAGGCGAGAAAATGACTTAAGTAAATGACTGAAGCACGTCAAAAGGGGGTACGGAAAGTAAATGAAACGAAAATAAAAGTACACGAAACAAATGGGGACAACCAAGGGTACATAGAATGAATTGAAAAGTTCGATTTCGGGAACTTACCGGTTGAAGACCGAAGAACGACGAAGAACAAACGATGAACGATGAAGAACGATTGAAAATCTTCGCCAAATCACCCACGGAAACGTTACGGAAGCGCCTCGGCTTGGATTTTCTTCACGGAAACAATTTTCCTCACTAATTTTAAGTGATTACGAAGTGCCAAGAGGGCTGAACCCTTTCCTTCTTCAATCCTCCCTCTATTTATAGGAGAATAGGGGAGGAGCTTACCACCCAGCTCGCCTAGGTGAGCCAGGTTGCTTCCTCCAGAAGCAACCGCCTTCTGGAGGAATAATCTGGAAGGCCCAAGTGGGCCTGGTTGCTATTTGCACCCCTTTTTTACTAAATACACCCCCCTTTTGCTTCTTTTTTGTGATTCTTTTTTCCGTAACGTTACGAAACTTTACGAATTTCGTAACAATACTTGTTTTCTTTCCGTAAGGTTACGGAACCTTACGGGTCATGTAATTACTCCTTTTTTAGCTTTCGGAATGTTACGGAAACTCACGGATTGCGTAACAACACTTCCTTTTGATTTCCGGCATGTTACGGAATTTCACGGATTGCGTAACAATGCTTCATTTTGATTTCTGGCATGTCTCGGAACTTCACGTATTGTGCAACAAAGGGTGCCAAGTACCTCGAAGCGGTCAACAAAGGTTGCATGCCTTCAAACAATGGTCCCTGGACGAAATTAGGGTATGACAGTTGCCCCTCTTTACTTACCTTTTATCGGAGATAAGAGGAAAGCAAAGATAAAACACTGATTTCGTCCATCTTCGCCCTTTCCGTGATTAGTCTATGACGACTTCCGTCTCTCTTTCTTCTTTCTCCGCACAACACAAAACAAACACAAACAACAAAAAACACCAATAACATAATATACACATATACACATGTTTGGCGAAGGAACCGATCGGGAAAATAACAAAAAACCATATTTCCCAGTCACCGGAGGCTCCGCGCTTGATAACGGAGGACACATGAATAGCGCTAGGCAATCAACTCATGGGTCCCGAATAAGATTTGAGGGTGGAGGATAGACGAACAGCGCTAGGTAATCAATTCGCAGGGCTCCAGACTCGATGGTGGAGGATGCATGAATGAGAATCAATTCATGAGACTCCGGATAAAATTTGAGGGTGGAGGATAGACGAACAGCGCTAGGCAATCAATTCGCGGGGCTCCAGACTCGATGGTGGAGGATGCATGAATGACAATCAATTCATGGGGCTCCGGATAAAATTTAAGGGTGGAGGATAGGTGAACAGCGCTAGGCAATCAATTCGCGGGGCTCCAGACTCGATAGTGGAGGATGCATGAATGACAATCAATTCATGGGGCTCCGGATAAAATTTGTTGGCAGGACCGAATGATCCACCGGGTTTTTTCACCTAAAAAGGCGAACATGCTTTAGCAAGGAAAAATAAATCATTCACGAGAGCACCATATCTTAGAGAAACAATACACCCATGCCAAAAGTAATTTTCCTTGTAACCAAAAATGAAGGGTAGGATGTCAACATTTAGCTTTTATGAACATTCAGGGGAAACGTCGGGTCAAACTGAAACTGGGAATAAAATCACTCATAGTGTATAAAAACTCACACATGCAAGTGTTTTACCTTAATTCCAAACCATAGCTGCACATGACTTTATTTTGCACATGATTTCCTATCGAACCAAAAGATCACACGGACGATCACGGATCAATAGGATTTTCTCGAGGGTAGTGTTTTTGGAGAGGAAGCTGGGTGTTTCGATCTTTTCCTCTTTGTTTATGTGGGGCGGGATATCGCCAGTCGAGAGCGACTTCGAATAGCAATCCCAAAGGAAGAACCACTTAAAAGATGGGTTTTCTCTTTGCCAGCGGTTATTTACCTTGCCAAAAATTTATCTGGTCTGAAGATCTCTTGTTCTCTTTCTTGCTTTCCATTATTGATCGGGAATTATTCTGTTTTCCTCCGACCTTTTCCTTTTTACTTTCTTCCGATCTTTGATCGGCAATTCTTCTTTTCCTCTCTTTTCATTTCTTCCTTTTCTTTTCTTTCTTTGGGAATTCGGGTTTTAGCATTCGTTATTCACTCTCCCTTGAGGGGATTCTGTGTCTTTCTCTTCGGGGGAAAGGGCGAGGATTCTCTTCATAGGCCAAGGTTCAAAGTAGCTTAAGGTTGTGTCTCAACATGGTCTTTTCATCGTGTGTGCCCGATTTGGATATTTGGGGCAAGACAAATTCATGTGTCAGGGTGTCGGTTTCGGGTTAAACTTCCATATCATTTCCACAAGGCACGCGTAACAATGATGATTTGGAAACAACGTGCAAAATTAGTCATGGCCAGAGCTAGGTGGGTACTCAAGCATCCAGATTATGACATTGTGATACTAAGGCTTGGGTTTTACACAAGTAGACCCAATATTTCCAAATTATGTTCTTTCATCGGTTCAATGAATCCATCCATTCTTACCTCGGTTATTCCGGAAAATAAACTCTTAGCGTCAGTCCCTTGTTTCCAAAAGATATTTTTGCTCCCTATGAATGATTTATGCTTCCTAGGACCATAACATGCCGACCTTCGAGGTCTTTCTTTCTTTGTTCTTTTTTGTTTCATTTTTTATGTTTGCAAAAACTATACATCCATCGTTATCTATGAGAAAAACTTTCCTTTGTACACCTACATCCCTATACATGACAGACTTTTTCTGTATACACACGCATTAAAACTCTTTCTCTTTATATCAAACACGGTCTATATAAAAACTCTATTCCTGTTCAAAGATTTCTTTTTCGTACAACTCGTGGTTTATACAAAAACTTCTTTATATACACTCATTGCTCACACACAAGAATTCTTTTCACACATTATTTACACACACACAAAATCTTTCCATACACTTTTTATATATATAAAAAACTCTTTTTTTTCTTTTCTTTATATATAGACACGACATTTGTTCACAATGCCTCTTTCTTTTTTCTATTCTTGGCGTTCATCATGATTTTTTGTTCGTTTTATTTTTTAGGACGACGTTCCTAAAGGAAAACTCTACAAGGTTCCGGAATTTCAACAAACATTATCGACAATAACGAAGTAAACACTAACGCAATAGTTCAAACAAAATATATGCACAAAACAAATGACAATCGAAACAACAAAAAACAAACGTTAGTCCCTCAAGTCATAGAAAATAAAATAACATGTAATAGATAAAAGAGGAAATATAAAAGAAAATATGAATCTGGGGATCTCCTAGTCATGTGGCTCCACTCCCTCCTAAGAAACCGAGTAAATCCGACATCTCCTCATCCATGCTGGCCTCCTCTTCATCGTCGGGAGCCTCTGCGGGCGCCTCCCCTGCTTGGGCCTCGAGCCAATCTCCGGGCCATGCGACCTCTGCCCTGAACTGATCTGGAGTAGGGCACGCAAAAGGAGCGAAACCCTGGCTCTGCATACTGAGGCTGAGCTGGTAGTGACACTCATGGACCTGCCCCAGCCCCCTGTGGTTGGCCGCGTGCTGGCGAATCGAGTGCCGTAAATACCGCTCCGTGTCAAATGACCCAGTTGGGTCAGCCTGATGAGGTGGTGTCGGCGCGTCTGCGGCCTGTGGTGCATCACCCTGCGCCTGTCTAGGCGTGCAATACTTCTCAATGAAGGCCCGGGTGATCGGCGGTCGAATCACCTTACTGGGTGTGACGGGAACTCCGAATGACTAGCAGAGACCCGTGATCAATGCTGGAAAACCCAGGGCCCTGTTAGACTTATCTGGGTCTAGAGGGTGCCTGGTAGGTGGCATACCTGCAAATAAATAAATGGCGTCAGCGATCAACTGAGCCACATGAATGGTCATCCGTGTCAGGATGGCATACACCAGCTGACACTTTGACAGAGGGAGGTCGGAATTATGATCGCTGGGCAGGATGTTGCTGAGCAGCAACGTCATCCATGTCTGGGTCAAGGTAGTCATGCTGGTGCGCATGATCCGCACCCGTCTCCCGGCAGGGGTCCGGGCAAAATCCTGACCCGGTATGCATAGCAGCTGGGCAATGGCCTCCTCGTCAAATCCATCAGCCCGGTTCCTTCTCTGACTATACTCGCACTCCTGGCCCTCCTCTAACACTAGTGGGTCTCCCAGGAACTGGCTGAGGGCGTCTGCATCAAAAGGAATCCACTGACCCCTTACCCATGACCGCATGTCCCGCACGCCCTCCTCCGTGGGCCAAGCATTAGCGTAAAATTCCAGGACTATCTCTGGGTCAAACTTAGCCATGGGGGTGACTAGCAACGTCCAACACCGGCGAGCTATCTCTTCCTGGAAGTCGGTGTACTCATCGTCCCTGAGCTGGACGCGTCTCTCTCGGTGGAATGACCATCCTTTGATGGCCTCGAAACGCTGCTGGTGCTCAGCGCTCCTGAAACGATGGCTGTCGAACTCGGGGGCAGAACTGGTCCCTTCAACCGCGACGTCCTTCCTAGATCTCTTTGCGGAAATCTTTCTCGGAGCCATTTCCTGCGAGGACAAACATTTGGAAAGTTTAGTTTACAAGACAACGCTTATTTTAAGGCAAAAATGGCATGCTAATCTTTCCGATTTAGAACAAACTTGTGCATACATTTCCTTAATGTAAAACATTTATGAACATGCATATGCGTACAATATCCTACTATTTATATGAACATACAAGGATATTAAAAACATTCTAGTTACCACACACACACACACACACACACACACACACACATATATATATATATATTGGAAAGAATACATATACGCATGCTCAAGGTATTGTGTCAAAATTATACATGTTCATATCCTAAGTATTTTGCTACCACAAACTACCTACGCACATTTGAAGTATTTTATTAACATACAAATTTTTGTTGTTTCATTCACATTTATTTATACATATATGCACATTGGGGAGCCAATCTCACGTCACGCACACACTTGCATTTGAAGAGGAACTTTCATGCCCTCTACCTACACTTGCAAGGCAATTCCACATCATATATTCATTTGGGAAGCATTCTCGTGCCATTTTTGACATGGGTACATTTTTTTGAAAGGCTTCTTATGCTACCTATCCACAAATATACATATTTTGAAAGGCATTTTTACGCTACCTATCCTACATAGACAGATTTTTGAAATGCATTATTTGCTATACATTCACACTTTGCAAGGTATTTTTATGCCATATGTTCACACACTTTGCAAGGCATTTCCATGCTACATATATTCACATATATATATATACCGTTGAAAGGTATTTTCCATGCTACCTAGGTGCAAGGTATTCCTCATGGGGCAGCCAAATTTAAATTCTAATAAAAACCTCTCAAACATGTCCTAATATTCATGCCTTTCTACATTCAAAACCAAAACTTAGATTCCTGAGCATAAGTCATGCTTCCTTGTATTGAAATTTAAAAGCTTGGGTTCCTAGGCCTAGAATCGCATTCGGGCACTTATTTTAAATCCTTCATGCTGTCCCTATACATATAAAACAATCCCACAATCCCAAGCTTACAAAACCATGCCCATATGTCATTGAGGCATTTCACCGAGCACTTGGTGGGCGCATGTTTAGGCATGAATAGCAAGAGAATGGGGGCAATGTGGCATGCCCCATTACTCCAGAATGCAACATAGGCCTAAGGTCATCTCTTACAACCCCCTAACTCAAACCAATAAAGCATGAAACAAAACCAAAATTGCCCCACATATTTGAGCACATTCCCACCAAAAGAAGACCAAAATACATCAATGGAAAGCTAGAAAAATCAAGGATGAGATACTTACTTGTTGGTGACGAATAAAAGCGCAAAACGGAATCAAAAAACACGAAAAATGGTGATCCTAGGGCTGCAAACTCGTGAATCCCGTGGGTATTGCTTTTGAATGAGGGGGGGGGGGGGAGTTTTTGGGGTGCAGAAAACTCCCCCTCCCTCGTTTTTATATTTTTCGTACAGGGGTTGCTCGCCCAGGCGAGCTAACCAGTACTTTTTTTTTTAGGAGGAAATAATTAAGACTCCTAAGGGTCAGAGTTTGCTTGCTTGAAACCCCTCAGGGTAGATTATACATCTAATACTCACTTTATAGACACAACAACAATAATTACTGGAGATTTTTAAAGGATACTAGGCTGCTTTGCAGCGGCGCTTTCCGTTTGTCCCGAGCTAGGCACAGGATGACGACCTATTGGTCGTGACCCTAGCCTCTCCTTGCGTCCGTCCCTAAGTACCTGAAAGTAGGAAACAACAATGCATGGCAAATCGTGATCGCGTCGTTGTCTTACCTTGATTGGTTTCTGCCTTAAACCTTGTCTCGACCTCTGACCATTGCCTAAGAGGATTCTGCCCCTGTTATCACAAAATATGCATGCGTATGCGTATGCATGAATGTTTTCAAATGCAATAATCTTCTTAGTGAAAGCTGGTTGGGTTCAGTTTTAATTAAGCGCTTGAGGCACCCCATGAACTGAGCGAAAGGGCTTAGGTTATTACAAACTATACATGGTTTAAAACCAAAGTGAGGACTGAAGCCTCAGGCCCATGTTCTCTTCTTTTAAAGAACTGTGGCGAGACATATACAGCGGACAGGAATCCCTGGAGGAAACCAAAAAGAACACACAAACACAAAAATAAAAAGAACATGCAGCGGTTTCCTCAATTGCCCCAGATTTCAAGCGTAATATAGCTTAACGACATCAGAGTTCACGGGCGAGGGTAGCTCCTCGCCATCCATGTTGGTGAGCACCAGAGCCCCCCCAGAAAAAGCCCTTTTGACAACGAAAGGTCCTTCGTAATTCGGGGCCCACTTCCCTCGATTATCTTTAACAGCGTGGGATATCTTTTTCGATTGTACCTTCTTGTCGAACGCGTTCTTTATCCTTTGTTGATACAGGCGCCCATGGCTCATGGCCGTCAAACGCTTACCTTCAATAAGGTTGAGTTGGTCGTAGCATGTTTGAGCCCACTCTGATTCTTCTAGGCCCGATTCCGCTAGTATCTTCTGGGAAGGGACCTCTACCTCAAATGGGAGTACTGCTTCCATCCCATAAACCAAGGAATACGGCGTTGCCCCAGTAGAAGTTCGTATCGAGGTTCGATATCCATGCAGGGCAAAAGGAAACATCTCATGCCAATCTTTGTATGACACCGTCATCTTCTGAATAATCTTTTTAATATTTTTATTTGCAGCCTCCACAGCCCCATTTTTTCTTTGGCCGATAGGGGGTGGAGTTATGATGCTGGATCTTGAAATCCCCGCACATTTCCTGCATCATTTTGTTGTTCAGATTGGTGCCATTGTTAGTAATGATCTTCCTAGGGAGTCCGTATCGACAAATCAGTTCCTTCTTTATGAATCTGACCACCACACTCCTCGTGACATTGGTATAAGAAGCCACTTCGACCTACTTGGTGAAATAATCTATCGCCATGAGAATGAAGCGTTGACCGTTCGAAGCTTTGGGTTCGATGGCTCCAATGACATCTATCCCCCACATGGAAAAAAGGCCAAGGGGCGGACATGACATTCAGAGGATGTGGCGGAACATTGACATTGTCCGCGTACGCTTGACATTTATGGCATTTCCTTACATGGACGCAGCAATTGCTTTCCATAGTGAGCCAGTAATAACCTGCTCTAAGGATCTTCCTGGCCATGGCATACGTCCCAAATGAACCCCCGTGGATTTCCTCAATCATGTAGTTCGCCTCTTTGGAATCTACGCATCGCAGGAGGGTCATGTCGTGGTTTCGTTTGTACAGGATGGTACCACTCACAAAGAAACCAGTAGCCAATCTCCTTAACATTCTTTTGTCATTGTCATAAATCCCTGGTGGATATTCTTTGTTCTCAACATATTGTTTGATGTCGAAGTACCACGGTTTCCCATCTCGCTCTTCCTCTATCGCACAACAATGTGCCGGCTTGCCCCGAGATTTGAATTCAATGTATGGGAGATCCCCGTGTGGGGCAAGTTGAAACATGGATGTAAAGGTGGCCAATGCATCGGCCATTTGGTTTTCTTCCCGAGGTATGTGGTGGAAAGAAATGTCGTCAAAGAATTCGGCTAACTTCAAGATATGAGTTTGATAGAGTATCAACTTTGGATCCCTAGTTTCCCATTCTCCTCTCAACTGGCGTATTAGTAAAGCCGAGTCTCTATACACTTTGAGTAGCTTTACGTCAAAATCAATGGTCGCTTGAATCCCAAGGGCGCATGCTTCATATTCGGCCATATTGTTGGTACAATCGAAACCTAGCTTGGCCGTGAAAGGAATACATTGATCATCTGGGGATACAAGGACTGCCCCTACTCCATGGCCCAAAGCATTAGATGCCCCATCGAAACAAACAATCCATTTGTCTATATCCTCGTGCGTCCGCTTCTCCTCGAATAGGACCATGATGTCTTCATCTGGGAACTCGGGGTGCATCGGCCGGTAATCTTGGAGGGGTTGTTGGGCCAAATAATCTGCCAAGGCGCTCCCCTTTATCGCCTTTTGGGTGACGTACACAATATCGAATTCAGATAGTAGTACCTGCCACCTAGCGATTCGTCCCGTGAGGGCCGGCTTCTCAAGGATGTATTTCACGGGATCCATTTTGGAAATAAGCCACGTGGTATGACTGAGCATGTACTGCCTAAGACAATGTGACGCCTATACCAAGGCACAACACGTCCTTTCCAACATTGAGTAATTCATCTCACAGGCGGTAAACTTCTTGCTTAAATAGTAAATGGCTTGTTCCTTTTTCCCAGAGTCATCGTGCTGACCCAACACGCACCCCATAGACTCGTCTAACACAGTCATGCACAGGAAAAGAGGTCTTCCTGTTACAGGTGGCATGAGCACCGGGGGATTCGCGAGGCTCTGTTTGATTTTTTCGAAGGCCTCTTGGCAGTCGCTGTTCCACAGGACCGCCTGGTTCTTACACAATAGTTTGAAGATGGGCTCACAGGTAGGGGTGAGTTGCGAGATAAATCTCGTGATGTAATTCAACCTGCCTAGGAAACCTCGAACCTGCTTCTCCGTGCGTGGCTCTGGCATTTAAAGTATGGCCTTCACTTTCTCGGGATCTATCTCTATCCCTTTCTGGCTTACGATAAATCCCAATAACTTCCCCGATTTCACCCCGAAGGTGCACTTGGCGGGGTTTAGTTTCAGTTGGTATTTCCACAGCCTTCCAAACAGCTTACGCAGATTGACAAGGTGTTCGTCCTTGGTCCGAGATTTGGCAATCATGTCATCTACATAGACTTCTATATCTTTATGCATCATGTCGTGGAACAACGCTACCATGGCACGCTGATAGGTTGCCCCAGCATTTTTCTGCCCGAAGGCCATCACTTTGTAGCCGAATGTTCCCCATAGGGTGACGAAAGTAGTCTTCTCCACATCTTTAGGTGCCATCTTTATCTGATTATACCCTGAGAAACCATCCATAAAGGAGAAAAGGGCGAACTTGGCTGTATTATCTACCTGTATATCAATGTGTCACAAGGGAAAATTGTCTTTAGGATTGGCTCGGTTTAAGTCCCGATAGTCTACGCACATTCATACTTTGGCGTCCTTTTTTGGGACCGGGACAATGTTGGCTACCCACTCCGGGTATCGAGCTACAGCCAAGAAACCTGCATCGAACTGCTTTCTCACTTCTTCTTTAATTTTCAAAGACATTTCGGGTCTCATCCTTCGTAGCTTTTGCTTAACCGGGGAAGACCCAGGATTCAATGGCAACTTATGCTGCACAATGTCGAGGTCTAGACCTGGCATGTCTTGGTATGACCATGCAAAGATGTCTTGATATTCTTCAAGAAGGGTTATCAAACCTTGGCGGATAGGTGTGGTCATACCGGTTCCTACCTTCACTTCTTTCTTTCCCTCCCCGGTCGCTAAGTTTATTAGTTCGATTTCCTCTTGGTGAGGCTTCATTTCACGTTCTTCTTGAGCGATCAACCTCTCCAACTCTGGTGAAAGGACGTCCTCTTCCTCTTCTTCGTTTATTGTTTGACTTACTTCTCGGTCAAAATTGATTATCAAACCCTCGTTGTTAGGATCCTCAAAGAATCGACCCTCACATCTATACCATTCAAGACAAAAACAAAAGCATGCAAAATGATATGAGAAAAGGTGGAATCGCAAGAACAGATGAAACAAGATCTCTTTGTTATTTAATAAGGTAGGTTTCACAAAACAAAAGAGAAAGGAATCTATAGCCTCTAATTACATTGAATCAGCAGTATAGACTTCCGACTGACTCATCACGCGCCAGTTACCCACTTGGGAATTGGGATGGCACGGTCATACGAAACTTGGCGGATCTTGTGGAGACTCCTCTCCTATTGCCGCCACCTCTTCCTCGAGCATGATCCCGACACTTGTGAAACACTAGCTAACATGACCGGGCCACGCCCTATCCGCTCAAAGTCTTGATGGTGCATTCCTTCTTTCAGGTTTCCCGGGTTCATACCCTAACCCATATTTGTACGGGTTACCCCTAATGTCAACCACATCGGCATCCCCGTGGCTGTACTTGCCCAGACCCATTTTGGGCTCATAGCCGTGCTTGAGCATTACCCGCGCCACCATCAGGGCCGCATTAGAGAGACAAGGTAGCAATGGACTTGTTTCCACAGAGGCACAACTCACCACCTCGAAGGATTGGAAAGCCGTTTACAATGATTCCTCCGCTGCTCCTACATATGGCGCTGAGGAGGGGCAGCTCACCAACATATCTTCTTCGCCCGACACTATCACCAAGAGTCCACCAACCGCGAATTTCAATTTCTGGTGAAGTGTCGAAGGGACCACTCCTAGCGCGTGAATCCAGGGTCTCCCCAAAAGGCAGTTGTAGGCGGGATTTATGTCCATCACTTGGAAAACCACATTGCAAGTGTGGGGGCCTATCTGAATGGGGATGTCAATTTCCAACGTCACCTCCCGCCGACTACCGTCAAAGGCTCGTACTACCATCAAACTCGTTTTTAAACATGAAGCATTAAAAGGAAGTTTCTCCAAGGTGGTCTTTGGCATCACATTTAAACTTGAACCATTTTCGATGAGTACCTTAGCGACGACATGGTCCATGCATTTGACAGAAACATGTAGAGCCTTGTTGTGCCCTCTCCCTTCAACGGGAATCTCTTCTTCCGCGAACACGATATAGTTATTGGTGGTTATATGATTAACAATGCCTTCAAAACCTTCGACCGAGATGTCGTGCGCTACGTGGGCTTCGTTGATGACCTTTATCAATAGTGCACAATGAGGCTCGGAGCTTATGAGCAGTTCGAGCAAAGAGATCCTTGCCGGAGTTTTATTCAGTTGCTCAACTACTTTAAACTCGCTTTGTTGGATGAGACGAAGAAATTCATGAGCCTCTTCCAAAGTCACCGTCTTTCCTTGAAGACCCTATTTCTTTTCAGCTCCTTTTACCACCGGGGGACCCACTTCTTTTGAGGGGGTGGCCACATCTGCGGGCTCTTGGATCATGGGTGATTTCCCCTTGGAGAGCAATTCCGCCGAGTGGGGGGGGGAGCAAACACCCGGCCACTACGGGTTACGCCACTAAGGCCGGTGATGTTGGTTACCTTGGCTGACAAGGAGTCAACCTCGGTTGCAGCTTTTTCTCCAAAAGCGGGAGGGGTATACTTCCATGGAACGACCTTATTGCTTTGATAGGAAAACGGCGTTGGCTTGGGCACTGTCGGGGGGTACTTGGACCTGGAGCCGGTCACATTCCTAGTGAAACATATTACTAGGGCTTTGGGGGTTGGGGGAACCTTCCTTTCTGCCGACTGCATGCAAATCTGTGGTTCTTCCCTATCTCCTTTGGAGACTTCGAGCTGCCCCCAGTCCATGAGCCGTTGAAGTAACTCTTCCACTGCGGGGCATGTTTCCATGTCGTGTGATTCCCTGAGATGAAACAGACATTCGTCACTTTCACCTCCGCCACGAGAGATCATGCATGTTGCCTACAGCGACTGGTAGATGAATCGTCTAGACGTAGCCACATCTTCTAATCTCTTTGACCCTGACAGCCTATCCTTTTCGATGGCATTTATGCTAGCTCCTCCATGACTGGCTAGTGGATTGGTCTTAATGTTGGGGCCCTCTTCTTGAAATGATAGTCAGCCGGCATTTATTAGGTGTTGCACCTTATACTTGAATGGCACGCAAGAATCAATGTTGTGTCCGGGGGCTCCACTATGGTATGTGCACGTGGCATTTGGGTTGTACCACTTAGGGTATGGTGGCTGGAAGACCTTTCCGGGTATGGCCACCACCAAATGGTTTTCCAACAATGAGGGCCATAACTCGGAATACGCCATGGGAATAGGAGAGAACTGGTCTCTCGGGGGGCGTCGCGGATTGTCATAGCTCGTGCCAGGAGTTGTATTATTGGCTGGCCGGGGTGTGGCTGGAGCCGCATGTTGCGCAGGCATTTTTTCTGTTGTGGTAGGCCCTTCTACTTGAGTTGGGAGGGAACTTCCGGCTCGGATCAAAAAGTTCGGGTGGTTGTGTTGGTATGAGTTTTGGGCATTTGGGGGCATTTTCATCCATGTTGGGGCGGTGGTGACCGCATGGGTGTCCCCTTCCTTTTTCCGTGTGCCTACCACTGGGGCTCTTCTATTGTTGTTGGGGGCAATGTTAGAGGCATATTCGAACTTTCCTTTTCTCAGTCCGGACTCGATTCTTTCTCCGGCGAAGACGAGGTTTGAAAAGTTAGCCAGCATATATCCTATCAGCTTCTCGTAGTAGAACGTGGGCAACGTATCTACCATAATCGTGATCATTTCCCTTTCAGTCATAGGTGGGATGACTTGGGCTGCTAGGTCTCTCCACCTTTGAGCATATTCTTTAATGGACTCATGTTCCCATTTGGTCATGCTCTGAAGTTGGTTCCGATCAGGAGCCATATCCGTGTTGTATTGGTACTGCCTAATGAAGGCAGTTGCCAAGTCTTTCCATGACTGGATCTGAGAAGCTTCCAGATTGGTGTACCATGCCACTGCTGCTCCGGCTAAGCTGTCTTGAAAGAAGTTCATTAACAACTTTTCGTCCGTAGAATATGTCCCCATTCTTCGGCAATACATCCGAAGATGACTTTTTGGACACGTCGTCCCTTTATATTTATCAAAATTGGGTACTTTAAACTTGGGGGGAATGATGATGTCGGGTACCAGACACAAATCCGCTAAATCCGAGAATGGATAGTTGCCGAGGTCTTCTACCGCTCTCAGCCTCTCTTTAAGTACATCAATCTTTCCTTTGTCTTTTGCAAAGGGAACGAGTTCCTTAACGGGCGCGGATGGAGATGGGACGTGGCGGACTATGTTTGCTTGGGGTAACTCATGAGGAGTCGGTTCCTTGAGGGGAAGTAGAGGGCCTAGATGGGCATCTTCTTCATCATCTTCCTGCAGAGGATAGTCGGCAGGAGGAGGGAGTTGTCCCTCGAAGGTAGGAGCTTGGCTCAAATCGTCTAGAGCAGTATGGGGAGTGAAGTCTGGAGGCAAACCATAAGGGCAGGCTTGAGGAATATACCTCCGATTGAAACCCGTCATGTTTCTATCTTGGCCTAAGTTTATTGCGGGTTGTAGCACCGGTTCCGCTTCCCTAGCTGTATTGGAAGCGGCCGCCGTAGCATTATCTTCTATAGTTTTTTGAAGCTTTAGCATGGCCTCCGTGATAGAAGCCATTTGATCTTTTAAGGTCGATAGGTCGGCCTTCATCTGTTCTTGCACTCCATCTTCGTTATCCATCTTATTTCTGGATCGAGTGTTATAGGGGTGCCTTTGTGCTTTTTTGTTATGGTGAGTTCCCTAAAGAAACAAACAGTGGTGAGTATGCCACCAAAACATGAATATGCTAATGAATGATCAGAGCACTTGGATCCACCTCAAGGCCTTTTTTAGATAACGTGATGAGTTTCAGAACTTCTCTTTTTATAAAAAGGAACAAATCTTTTATCTAGCCAAGATCATACAAAAGTGTTACAACAGAACCTAGTGGTTTCTAATTATATGGGCCATCAAATCTATCATGTGTTGACAGTAATTGATTAGCCCGTGAATTTCCTCTGGGGTTGAACACACTTCAGCGATGGCCTTTGCTTTGGCTAGTAGTCGCGGGAGGTCTTGACTTCCATTTAAGGTCAAGGCGAACCTATCCATCCACATGGTCGCTTCTTGATGCAATGCATCAATCACCCTCCCTCTTGCTTCCTTCTCGGCGTACGCTTGTGCGAAGTCCTCTACTAGTTTTTGTTCATGGGTCAAAGACTGGTTTAACTCTTCTTTATACTTCCCTATTATAGCTAGCATGCTTTGCTCTATGGCTTCTAAGTGTTGGGCCAAACTCCTCTGGGATCTTGAGCAAGCAGCTAACTCCTCCTTTAAGACCATGCCATGTACTCGTGACTGGTCTCTTTCCTCTTTCCGGAGCTTGAGCTCATTGTTGCTGCCCTACAAAGCTCATTGGAATTTATCTCAGCCATGCTCTTCCTTGCGATCCCTCTCGGTTTCTTGTTCAAGGGCTCTTGCGGTAGCCGCATTTTCCTCTCGTAACTCGGCACACTCTTTCCGGACGTTTGTAGCGGCTGACTTGAATTTTTCTTTGGCGAGTCTTGCCTTTCCTAGCTCTGATTTCAGAGCTTGGATTTCCTCATCCTCTTCCGGAGCTTCAAAGTTCTCCTCGTTGATAATTTTCAACTTGGAGAGCCAATCTAACCCTCGTGTATGAACTCTTAGCCATTCATGATAACCACCGATGATGTCATCACGGATGCCCCTAAGTTCTTTATCTTTCCTTAACGGGCTTTTCCACGCCTTGTGGACTCTTTGTACAATCTTGAGACTTTGCGCGCCGAAATCTCTCACAAGGAAAGGCGAGAGGCTCTCTTCCGTCGGTGCTCCCCTCATGGGGTACCCTAACTGTCTTATAGCAAGTGCAGGATTATAGTTAATGCAACCCCTCGTCCCTATCAACGGAACATTTGGGTAGTCCCCACATGAGAAGAGAACTCCCTCATTTCCTTCCTTCCATCGAGGAAACCAGTTGATTGTGCTGCCTCCTATCCCCGCCAAGTATTGGTCCCAATCTACTCTTCTCTTTTCGACGCACGAGCGATAACTTTGAAGCGGACACGGGTGCCTTATGTCTCGTTGGAATAGGTGCAAAACCAACCACACACAAAGAGCGGGTAAACAACAGACAATTTGTGCGCTGTTCTTCTCACACCTCCGATCAAATGTATCAAATAAGTCTGCCAAGATAGCTACCACCGGGCTTTCCTTGCTATGGTGATATGCAAGGAAAGCATCAATTGCGGCTAGGTCCACCAACCCGTCCACGTTTGGAAAGAGGACAACCCCAAAGATTAGCAAAGCTAGTATATCTGCAAACGGGACCCACTCCTCTTGACTCACCATATCCCTTGCCTTGCCTTCCAAGTATTTCCGCGGTAGGCCCACTACGCCGTTTCGAGTTTGCTTCATACAATCCAACTCTTTCGCCGAATCTCCGACCACAGCTGCAATCTTGCTCAAGGAAGGAAGAAACCCGGAGAAAAGATACGGTTTTCTTCCCCCAAGAGGGCATCCTAAAATCTCCTCAAATTCTTCAACAATCGGTACTATTTGGAAGTCCCCAAACGTGAAGCATCTCAATGGCTGGTCATAGTATTGGGCGAGGGATACAACGACTTCCGTAAATACCTCCGCTGTGGTCAAATCTAAAATCTTTCCGTACACTTTGCGGAAGGCTTGACTTTGGAGGGGTCCCATCAACCGTCCCAACTCCTTAAGGCTGGTGACATCTAGGCCCTTGATCTTGACTTGATAGAACCTTTTCCGTTTTGATTTTTCCCCATCATTTACCTAAAAAAGGGGTGAATCAAGGCTTCGATATGAATGATGCAATGCGCATGCATGAAACGAAAAGAAAAACAAGTGGTAATTTACATATACGAGATCGAAAAAGGTCCATCTTTTTAATACTACGTTCTAGGCATTGCGGCGCCCCAACGTATGCATTAAAAAGTGACGCGTTACTCTAAAGAGACAAAATATCACTAGCTATACATCAAAACTATAATTTATGCGCTATTCGCAGAAAATGCATGAGAACAAATGGCACAGAGCGTGTTTGCTCCATGCCCCTATTTGGGGACCTATAGGATAATATCTAGGGGTCTCTAATAACTACTCCCAACGATCCATATCTTACATGGCTGTTTTCTAGAGGTATCATCACTCAATATAATAATATTGCGGCGGTATGGAATACCAGCGACAACACATTATAAAGAGAGAAAGCTCTAGATGAGGTTTCACTATTATCAAGAAAGTCGGAGACCTAGCATGACCATAGATCCACCTCCACTCTTTAGATTTCCATGAACCCGAGTATAGGGCCCCTTTTTACTCAAACCTGTGGGTGTTTAGAATGTAGTGTAAAAATGTGGAAAAGACAGCATTTATTATATTTACACAGTTCAAAAAAATGCACACACAAAGTTTCACAATTCCACACTTTCCTAAAATAGGCCTAACTCACAAAATAGTCCCCAGCGGAGTCGCCAACTGTCGCAACCTAACCTTTCGCGGGAGGGCGACGCGAGGGCTCACGGGTGCGTCTTCCAAAGGAGGAAAATGAGCGGAGTCGCCACTAACGTTTATTTGTGGAAAACATCAGAAAAACCGAAGGAAATCGATCTTAAAGAATATTCCAGATTCGGGAGTTGTATTTACGTTTGAGGAAGGTATTAGCACCTCTCACGTTTGTCCCAAAGGACAACAGCCTTAGATTAGGATTGTGTGAAATTATGTATTTAAACCTTTTATTTCTTTTTTTTTTTTTAATTTTTGAGGTCGACAAAAGCGGGGCTCTTGCTCCTATGTATCCTCCATCGATGAGGAAATCAGACCTACGTAGTTCTTTCTTAAGGGTGAATCAAGCGATTCTTTTTACTTGAAAGGTGGTCCTTTTAAGGCGTTGGACCTTAAAATGATCCATTTTTACTTGGTGAGAAAAACTGAGGTATCGAACCTTAAAATCCTTTTTAGTGATTTTGTGCGGACGAGCTTGACTTTGCGAGTTGATTTTAGCCTTAGTTTCACTTTAGTTATTAGTCAATTCAATTAAGAAAGAGAAATCCCAAAGAGAAACGTCCGATTGATTATTTTGCTTTATTTTACTAAAAGATATTTTTTTATTATTATATTATTATTTTACCTCTTTTTGGTTTCCAACGTGGTTACGGCACGACCGAACGATCGGATTTTACTTTAACAGAAATTAACGGATATTACAAATCAAATGATCGGTGGAAATTTATTTTATTTTTTGATTAGGCGAGAAAATGACTTAAGTAAATGACTGAAGCACGTCAAAAGGGGGTACGGAAAGTAAATGAAACGAAAATAAAAGTACACGAAACAAATGGGGACCACCAAGGGTACATAGAATGAATTGAAAAGTTCGATTTCGGGAACTTACCGATTGAAGACCGAAGAACGAACGACGAACGATGAAGAACGGTTGAAAATCTTCGCGAAATCACCCACGGAAACGTTACGGAAGCGCCTCGACTTAGATTTTCTTCACGAAAATAATTTTCCTCACTAATTTTAAGTAATTACGAAGTACCAAGAGGGCTGAACCCTTTCCTTCTTGACTCCTCCCTCTATTTATAGGAAAATAGGGGAGGAGCTTGCCACCCAGCTCGCCCAGGCGAGCTAGGTTGCTTCCTCCAGAAGCAACTGCCTTTTGGAGGAAGAATTTGGAAGGCCCAAGTGGGCCTGGTTGCTATTTGCACCCCCTTTTTTACTAAATACACCCCCTTTTGCCTTTTTTGGTGATTCTTTTTTCCATAACATTACGAAACTTTACGAATTTTGTAACGATACTTGTTTTCTTTCCGTAAGGTTACGGAACCTTACGAGTCATGTAATTACTCCTTTTTTAGCTTTCGGAATGTTACGGAAACTCACAGATTGCGTAACAGCACTTCCTTTTGATTTTCGACATGTTACGGAATTTCACGGATTGCGTAACAATGCTTCCTTTTGATTTCCGGCATGTCTCGGAACTTCATGTATTGTGCAACAAAGGGTGCCAAGTACCTCGAAGCGGTCAACAAAAGTTGCATGCCATCTAACAATGGTCCCTAGATGAAATTAGGGTATGACAACCATGAAGAGAGATATGACCACCTTGGGAATTATCACTAAAAGCCTTTTAGTTCCTCCCGTTTAGGTCCCTAAAATAGGGGCACAAAGTGAACAAGCTATGTGCCTTTTAAACACTGCCATGCATATAACCTAAATGTCATGTACGCCTTTGTTGTATGATTATTTGAGGATATTGCCATGCTGTGTACATCCCCCTGTTGCGCTTTTGCACATCTGCATCATGTCGTCACACATGCGTTGTATGTTGGTCTCGTCTTTTGTCACGGGAAGCTGGAAGGTCCATATCACCTTCTTAACTATACACATGGGGCACTGCGCCCCCAAATGCGCAAGTAAGAAGATATGATTTTTCGGTCTCTCATGTCCGTAAATGCATTCATATCATGCACCGCATAAGCATCTCTTCATGGCATCGTAATGGACATATTGTTCCTGCATTTGTCACTTACCATATTCATGCATTGCATTTTGCATAAGTCACTTCATCACCATGCATCTGCATCTAACATGTTTTTTGCATACCATTTGTTTTCATGTTTACTCATGCATGATCCTTGCATTTTCCTCTGCAAAACAAAAACAAAAAAAGAAGCATGAAAATTTACGCTGCATTCTTAGTTGCATATGTTCGGTACCATAATCCAACCATGTTGGGATCATAAACCCGTTTCACTTAAAAACAAAATGATTGAACATGGTACCTAATGCATGGTTAACTAAGAAAATATGTTTCTTCGGGCATCTCAATTTCATAATTACATTTGCCATGCATAGCTTGAGTATGTTCGAGTCATTCATCTCTGTGAAATGTTGTCAAATTATTCGCAATTGAAATTGCCATTCCTTGGGTTATGGGGTTGAACCAAGCTCATGCTTTTACGAAAAAGGTTCATCAAGTCAAGTTGAAGTATGAAAGTAACCATCTTGCAAAAATTGGGGCAAAAGATGGACCGGGTTACATTGCTGCTTCGTCTACTACCAAACACATTCAGGACTGTTGATGTCCTTGTTACTTCTAGTTTCACCTTGACAAAGATGTCATGGACCATGTTGAAAATCTAAATTGATTCAACCCCATGTCTTGCGTAAAATTTCGCAATACTTTAACTGTGCATCATTCGTATACATCCATGCTTTTCATTGGTTGCATTGCTCATTGCATTCTTTCCTTGAAAAAAAATGAACTTAATCATTGTTATCAAAAGGAAAGAACACGCTTTACGGTGCCCTTACCAAACCCATGCTAGAGCTAGAGTAATGGGTGAAGTAGAGCAGGTGCAAAAGCAGATGAAGGCCGACATGGAGGCTATGAAAGAGCAAATGGCCACAATGATGGAGGCCATGATGAGCATGAAGAAGATAATGGAAGCCAATGCGGTTGCAGTTGCCGCTACCAGCGCTGTTGCTAAGGTGAACCCGATGCCCCCATCTGGCCTCAACCAAATGAATCATCCAACCTCAACTATGGTAGGCAAAGATTTGGGAAGTACGAGCGGCCTCTATTATGTGCAAATTCAAAACAAGCACGCCTTCCCACTATATGGCTTGCCTCCCAAATATACACCACCCAATGTGGCATACACTCCCAGTGAGGATGTCAATAACTCTGCTCCCATACTCATTGAAAGCCGACAACCTCAAATTGATCATGCACATGTCTCTCAACCCATGGGAGAGACACATGAAATGCCCCACCACAATCTAGCGGACTTTGAGCTTTGCCTCGGATATGCCACTGAAGGGCAAGCAATTGGTGGTATACCCTTGCAAAACACTTTGGAGGGCCCTCGGTATCACCCACAACCACACCCCTCACATTCCACAGCGGTTAAAAACCCTCATGCTATGGCAGAAATGGGAAAGTTGGATCATCTAGAGGAAAGACTCAGGGCCATTGAAGGAGGTGAAGATTATGCCTTTGTTAACCTAGAAGAGTTGTTCCTAGTACCCAATATCATCACCCCTCCCAAGTTCAAGGTGTCGTACTTTGACAAGTACAAGGGGACTACTTGCCTTAAGAACCATCTAAAGATGCATTGTCGGAAGATGGGGGCATACGCAAAAGATAAGGAACTGCTGATACATTTCTTCCAAGAAAGTCTTACTGGGGTAGCTGTTACCTGGTACACTAACTTGGAACCTTCCCGAGTCCATTCTTGGAAGGACCTAATGGTTGCCTTCGTTAGGCAGTATCAGTACAATTCTGATATGGCTCCGGATAGGATGCAACTACAGAACATGTGCAAAAAGGGGCATGAATCTTTCAAAGAATATGCCGAAAGGTGGAGAGACTTGGCATCTCAAGTGGCACCTCCAATGACAAAGAAAGAGATGATCACAATAATAGTAGACACATTACTAGTGTTTTACTATGAAAAAATGGTGGGGTACGCACCTTCAAGCTTTGCGGATTTGGTCTTCACCGGCAAAAGGATCGAAGCGGGTCTAAAAAGAGGCAAATTTGATCATCCTACTTTGATAAGTGAGAAAGCTGGGGCAAATGAAGAGGATGAGAATGAGGGAGAAACCCATGCTGCGACTGTCATTCCTACATGGCCAAACTTCCCACCAGCCCAACAATGTTATTACTCAACCAATATCAACTCTTCTCATTACCCACCACCCAATCATCCACAAAGGCCATCCCTAAATCAATTACAAAGCCTGTCTACCGCACGCCCAATGCCCAAACACCACCTTTAGTGAAAACCAAAAAGGAATTTTGCAGCAAAAAGCCTGTAGGATTCACCCCAAATTCTGGTGTTATATGCTAACTTGCTCCCATATCTACTTGATAATGCAATGGTAGACATAACTCCTGCTAGGTTTCCTCAACCTCCATTTTTCTGAGGATACGACTCGAACGCAACATGTGCATATCATGTAGGAGTTTTGGGACATTCCATTAAGCACTGTATGACTTCGAAGCGTTAGGTGCAAAGTCTAATTCATGCGGGCTGGTTGGAACACGAGGAGAATCGCTTGTGAATCCTAACATTGACAAGAAACACCACACATGGGACAATTTTGAAAGCTGTTGTTAGATGTGTCTAATGACTCATCAGGATTTTCAAGTTTATGCCATTATTGTAAACCACAGTTACAATGCTAAATAAAATGGATAAATTTGACATCTTTGTCCCTCATCCTCTCGTAATTACATCTTTGCTTCCACTGGAATGTAGGTGCAAGCCATTGGTTTGTTTGCTTAAGCAACCTGCGCTCTTGAGTTTGCACTTCCAAGACCGTTCAATCAGAAATTACTCGTGCTACACATTTGGTGAGGGTGCTGTAAAATGACGAGTAAAGTTCAAAACAATAAGTTTCAAAATAAAAGAAAAAAAATTTTGATTGGTTGTGTCTCAAATAAAGTACATACATTCATGTGACCTCATTTTATCATTCTTGAAAGTTTTTCTTTTTTGAGAGAGAATGTGAGTTATCAAAAATAGGAATCATTTGACTTAATCTGTCAATTGAAAAAAAAAAATCCTTCAGATGTTCCTTGTCCTTGAAAATTCATTTTTGAGAACCTGCACAGTTTCTTCCTTGCTACAAGGTCATGTCAAAAGACAAGGTTGATACCTCAAAGCCCTACACTGGGGCAATGAGGGGCACTATGCATAAGCCTCGAGCGAACCTAGGGGAAGATCAAAAGTTCTCACCCGTCGATGTTTTTAAACAAAAAAGGGGGGGACAAACCCTAGGATTTTGTTGGATCAAGTGACCTCAGAATAATTAAGAAGGGGGGGTTGAATTAATTATTCCTAAACCTTTACTAATTAAAAATTTACTCTTCTAAGGCTTTTAGTTATGTTGTTAAGAGAATAAGGAGTAGAAGAGAAACTTAACCAAAAGTAAAAGCGGAAATTAAAATGCACAGCGGAAAGTAAAAGAGTAGGGAAGAAGGAGACAAACACGCAAGAGTTTTTATACTGGTTTGGCAACAACCCGTGCCTACATCCAATCCCCAAGCGACCTACGGTCCTTGAGATTTCTTTTCCAACCTTGTAAAAATCCTTTTACAAGCAAAGATCCACAAGGGATGTACCCTCCCTTGTTCTCTTTGAACCTAGTGGATGTACCCTCCATTAGAACTGATCCATAAAAGATGTACCCTTTCTTGTTTTCAGTCAACAATCCAAGTAGATGTACCCTCTACTTGTACCACAAAGGATGTACCCTCCAATGTGTTAAGACAAAGATCTCAGGTGGTTAAACCTTTGATACTTTGTGAATGAGGATACAAAAGAATTCTCAGGCGGTTAGTCCTTTGAACGCTTTTGTATAAGGGAAAGGGAAGAATCAAAAGAATTCTCAGACTGTGTCGTTTTGAATTCTTTGACAAGGGAGAAGGGAGACATAAAAGAATTCAGGCGGTTAGTCCTTCGTTCTTTTGGAAAAGGGAGAAGAGAGACACAAAAAGAATTCAGGCGGTTAGTCCTTAGCAAATTCACTTTGGAAAGCTTTTGGCACAAAGAAGAAGAAGAAGTTCAAAGAGATTCAAGACTTGTAAAGGATTGTATTGGATTGATAGAAAAGATTGATTGAAAATGCAAAACAAAGCCTTGCTTTTATAGACTCTTCATGTCTGGTCAAGAGGACCATTTAGAAGAGTTATAACTTTTAGAAAAAACTTAAAACCAATTTGAAAAAGTCAAAAACCATTTGAAGAGTTACATCTTTTGATTTATTCAGACACAATCACTGGTAATCGATTACCAAATCAGTGTAATCGATTACACAAAGCTTTTATGTGAAAGGATGTGACTCTTCATATTTAAATTTGAATTTCAACTTTCAAAGGCACTGGTAATCGATTACCAAAACATTGTAATCGATTTCAGCTTTTTGAAATCAATTGGAACGTTGTAAATTCAGTTGAAAACTTTTTGAAAACCATTTTGCTTACTGGTAATCGATTACAACAATCTGGTAATCGATTACCAGAGAGTAAAAACTCTTTGGTAAACATGTTTTGAGAAAAATCCATGTGCTACTCAGTTTTTGAAAAAACCTTTTCGTACTTATCTTGATTAAGTCTTCTCTTGATTCTTGAATCTTGAGTCTTGAATCTTGATCTTGATTCTTGAAGCTTGATCCTTGAATTTAACTTTCCTCTTTATTCTTGAAGTGTTCTTCAACTTTCCTCTTGAGTCTTGAAGTTTTCTTGATTCTATCTTGAACATCTTGAACTCATTCTTTGATTGACCTTTGAGCTTTTTGTCATAACCTTTGTCATCATCTTTGTATTCATCAAAACATCTTTGAATCAATCTTGATTCATCATGAAGCTTTGCTTCTACAGATTTCAATGGATTGATTAAACGTCAAACGACTCCATTGTCGTCACTCCAAAATGGTCAAGTGTTTAAATCAAACAGAACATACACTCTGAGGGAGTTCCTAGAGAGATTTGCAAAAGATAGAATGAGGTTGCATGAATTATCACCTCTTTCAAAAGGACATTCAATCTGTGTTTTCCGAAAAAAATCAAATCAAAATCAAAATCACAAAATAGGGAAAAAATGTCATGAACATTGTACAACTTTCCATTACATTGCATTGTTGCATACGAAGTCCACATTTACTGCATTTCAAGACAAAGGTTGCATGCATCTGCATCCCTAAAAATCATGTTAACTGCATAGATTTCCTACATCTAATATCTAATCTTTTGAATTTGGGGATGACCGACCCTCTCAATGAGTCAATCTCTTGCTTTCTCATAAGGGTGGACCCTTAGGTACTAGTACCCTAGCCTTCGGAGGACTGCACGCCCACGCCTTTAGAGGGTTGCGTACCCTCACCTTCAGAGGACTACATGTCCTCGCCTTTAGAGGACTACGCGTCCTCGCCTTCAGAGGGCCACACGCCCTCGCCTTCAGAGGACTACACGTCCTCACCTTCAGAGGACTACACGTCCTCGCCTTCAGGGGGCTGCATGCCTTTACCTTCAGAGGACTACACGTCCTCGCCTTCAGAGGGTTACACGCCCTCACCTTCAGAGGACTACACGTCCTCGCCTTCATAGGGCTACACGCCCTCACCTTCAGAGGACTACACGTCCTCGCCTTTAGAGAGCTGCACGCCATCGCCTTCAGAGGACTACACGTCCTCGCCTTCAGAGGGCTACACGCCCTTGCCATCAGAGGACTACACGTCCTCGCCTTTAGAGGACTACACGTCCTCACCTTCAGAGGACTACACATCCTCTGTTGGATCAAGTGGTCTCGGAATAATTAAGAAGGGGGAGTTGAATTAATTATTAATGAACCTTTACTAATTAAAAAATCTATCCTTCTTAATGTTACTAGATTCAACTAGACTTTTACTATAATGCTAAGAAAGTAAAGAACAGAAATAGAAACTTAACCAAAAGTAAAAGCGATAATTAAAGTGCACAGCGGAAATTAAAAGTGTAGGGAAGAAGAAGACAAACACAAGAGTTTTATACTGGTTCGGCAATAACCCGTGCCTACATCCAGTCCCCAAGCGACCTGCGATCCTTGAGATTTCTTTTCAACCTTGTAAAATCCTTTACAAGCAAAGATCCACAAGGGATGTACCTTCCCTTGTTCTCTTTGAACAACCAAGTGGATGTACCCTCCACTTGAACTGATCCACAAGAGATGTACCCTCTCTTGTTCTCAGTTACAACAACCCAAGTAGATGTACCCTCTACTTGTACCACAAAGGATGTACCCTCCAATGTGTTAAGACAAAGTTCTCAGGCGGTTAGTCCTTTGAAATCTTTTTTTTATGGGAAAGGGAAGAATCAAAAGAATTCTTAGGCTGTGTCGTTTTGAATTCTTTGACAAGGGAGAAGGGAGACACAAAAGAATTCAGGCAGTTAGTCCTTTGTTCTTTTGGAAAAGGGAGAAGAGAGACACAAAAATAATTCAGGCGGTTAGTCCTTGGCGAATTCTTTTTTGGCAAAGGGAGAAGAGAGACACAAAAGAATTCAGGCGATTAGTCCTTCGTTCTTTTTGGCAAAGGGAGAAGAGACACACATAAGAATTCAGGCGGTTAGTCCTTGGCGAATTCTTTTTGGCAAAGGGAAAATAGAATGAAAAAGATAAATAGCACACTTTTGTTTTCTGTGAAAGAACAAGGTTTGGAAACCATAAAACTTTGAAAGCTTTTGGCAAAGGAAGAAGAAGAAGAAGAAGTTCGAAGAGATGTTCAAAAAGGTTATTAAAAAAGATATGTAAGAGTTATGCAAAAGTTGTAATAATTTTTCTTCAAATGCAAGTCAAGGTCTTGCTTTTATAGACTCTTCATGTCTAGTCAAGAAAAACATTAGAAGAGTTATAACCTTTAGAAAAAACTGAAAACTATTGGAAGAGTTATATCTCTTGATTTTTATTCAAAACTTGTCACTGGTAATCGATTACCATTAAGGTGTAATCGATTACACATCAATAGATGTGACTCTTCATTTTGAATTTTGAAAATCTTAACATTTTAAAAACACTGGTAATCAATTACATGATTATGGTAATCGATTACAACTTTGTAAATCAATTTGAAAAACAATGCTGGCTACTAGTAATCGATTACTACCTTCTGGTAATCGATTATCAGAGAGTAAAACTCTTTGGTAAAAGATTTTGTGAAAACTTTTGAAATCAAACTTTGCCACTGGTAATCGATTATAGGAAACTGATTATCGATTACCAGAGAGTAAAAACTCTGGTAACTTAGAAAATTTTGAAAAAAACTCTTTTGAAAAAACAAAACTGTGCTATGTTGTTTTTTGAAAAATCTTTTCAATACTTCCCTTGTGAAGTCTTCTTGATTTCTTCTCTTGAATCTTGAATTCATCTTCTCTTGAATCTTGAAATCAAACTTCTCTTGATTCTTGAATCTTCTTGATTTCTTCTCATGAAACTTGAAATTAAACTTGATCTTGAACTTGTTGACTCAATCTTGAAATCATTCTTTGGGCTTTTTGTCATCATCTTTGTCATTATCAAAACTACTTGAATTAACTTGATTCATCATCATGAAACTTGCTTCTACATCCTCGCCTTTAAAGGGTTGTGTACCCTCACCTTCAGAGGGCTACACGTCCTCGCCTTCAAAGGGCTACACGTCCTCGCCTTCAGAGGGCTACACGCCCTCGCCTTCGGAGGACTACACGTCCTCGCCTTCAGAGGGCTGCATGCCCTCACCTTTAGAGGACTACACGCCCTCGCCTTCAGAGGACTACACGTCCTCGCCTTCAGAGGACTACACATCCTCGCCTTCAGAGGACTACATGTCCTCGCCTTCAAAGGGCTACACGCCTTCGCCTTCAAAGGGCTACACGTCCTCACCTTCTGAGGACTACACGTCCTCACCTTCAGAGGACTACAAATCCTCACCTTGAAAGGATTGCACATCCTCACCTTTAGATGGCTACATGTCCTTGCCTTCAGAGGACTGCACATCCTTACCTTCAGAATACTGCACATCCTCGCCTTCAGAGGACTACATGTCCTCGCCTTCAGAGGGCTGCACGCCCTCGCCTTCAGAGGACTACAAGTCATCGCCTTTAGAGGGCTGCACGTCCTCACTTTCAGAGGGCTCCACATCTGCACCTTCAGAGGACTTAAGGTCCTCTGTCCTTAATGCTTAACTGAGACTTGTGCTCCCAGGTGAGGGGCCAGTAGTTTCCCTTTATCAGTCCCTTGGTCACCCCTCTGATCTCGGAGGAGGGCCAACCGTATGAGCACAACCAGAGGGAGGCTATCGTGCAGCCACTATGCATACTGGGGCAAGATTTCACCCGTGCCGTTACAAAGAGATGAGTGCGGATCATGCGCACCAACACGACCACTCTTACATAGATATGGATGATGTTGCTACTTAGTAACATTCTGCCTAGTGACCACAATGCTAATCTCCCCCTGCGAAGGTATCAGTTGGTCTGTGCTGTCATGACATAGGTAAGTATGCACGTGGCTTAACTGATTTCTGATGCCATCCACTATTTGCAGGGATCGCGCCCACAAGACACCCAATGGACCCAAAGGAGCCCAACAGGGCCCTGGGGTTTCCAGCTCTGGTTACGAGCCTCTGTCAGTCTTATAGGGTGCCCGTCCCACCCAACAAGGTCATGCCATCGTGACAGGTAAGTATGCACTTCTCTCAACTGATTTCTGATGTCATCTATTATTTGCAGGGATCGCGCCCGCAAGACACCTAGTGGACCCGGAGAAGTCCAACAGGCTCTTGGGGTTTCCAGCTCTGATTACGGGCCTCTATCAGTTCTACAGAGTGTCTGTCGCCCCCAGCAAGGTCATCAGGCCCCCTACTAACCAAGCTTTCATCAAGAAGTACTGCGCCCCCAGACAGGCGCAGGGCGAGACACCACAGCAGCCTGGGGATGGCCGGTAGCGGGCAACAGACGCACCGCCGCCACCTCCAAAGCCCCTCAGCTCATCTACAAAAGCTGGAGTGTTGCCTATGACCCGTGGTCGACCAGCAGACGACTAAGTCCAAAGCCAAAGGTAAGCAAAAGTACTAGGTCCGTGAATGACAAGTCATCACGCATCTAGCTCAAGATGTTAAAGAAGCGCTACTAGGAGGCAACCTAGTACCTTTTAAATTTCTGCTTGTTATTTGATCACCTTTGTTTCTCAAGTCATAGTAGGACACACCTAGTTGCTCATGATCCTAGGAATTTAAATAAAACAAGCACAAGCTCAGAAGGTAGTCATACCTCACAAAATATATATATGTATGTTTAGGTAGCAAGATACCTTGGATACGCATGTATATAGCAAAAATACCTCACAAAATATATATATGTATGTTTAGGTAGCAAGATACCTTGGATACGCATGTATATAGCAAAAATACCTCACAAAAATATACATATGTTTAGGTAGCAAAATACCTCATGAAAAAAAAACAGAAAAAGTAAAATAAAAATTGTCGCAACGTGCCCTTTTGCGGGCGAGCGAGGGCGAGGCTCGCGGGTGCGGTTCCCAAAGGAGGAAAGATGCGCGGAGTCGCCACCAACATTTATTTGTGGAAAACGTCGGAAAAACCGAAGGAAACCGGTCGAAATAAAAATTCTAAGTTCGGGAGTTGTATTTACGTTCGAGGAAGGTATTAGCACCTCTCACGTTTGTCCCAAAGGACAACAGCCTATTTTTTAGAATTGTGAAATTGTGTTATCTTAACTTTTTATTTCCTTTTTATTTTTGAGGTCGACAAAAGCGGGGCTCTTGCTCCTACGTACCCTCCATCGAAGAGGAAATCAGACCTACGTAGTTCTTTCTTAAGGGTGAATCAAGCGATTCTTTTTACTTCAAAGGTGGTCATTTTAAGGCGTTGGACCTTAAAAATGATCCATTTACTTGGTAAGGAAAACTGAGATAATAAACTTTCAAATCCTTTTTTAGTGATTTTTTGTGGACGAGCTTGACTTTGCGGGTTGATTTTAGCCTTAATTTCACTTTAGTTATTAGTCAATTCAATTAAGAAAGAGAAATCCCAAAGAGAAACGCCCGATTGATTTTTTCGCTTATATTTTACTAAAAGGTATTTTTTGATTATTATAGTATTATTTTACCTCTTTTTGGTTTCCAACGTGGTTACGGCATGACCGAACGGTCGGATTTCATTTTAACAGAAATTACCGGATATTACAATTCAAATGATCGGTGGAAATTTATTTTATTTTTTGATTAGGCGAGAAATGACTTAAATAAATGACTGAAGCACATAAAAAACAGGGTACGGAAAGTAAATGAAACGGGAATAAAAGTACACAAAACAAATGGGGACCACCACGGGTACATAGAATGAATTGAAAAGCTCGATTTGGAAACTTACCCGTTGAAGAACGAAGAACGGATGAAGAACGGTGAATAATGGAGGAAAACCTTCACGGATTTGCTTACAGAAACATCTCGGAAGCGTTACAGAAGCACCTCGACTTGGATTTTCTTCAAGGAAACAATTTTTTTCACCCAAAATAGCTGAAATACATCACTAGGGGGATCCGGGATCCTTAGAACAGCCCCCTTCACCCTATTTATAAGAAAAAGGGGGAGGAGGTTGCCGCCCAGCACGCCCAGGCGAGTTGGGTTGCTTCCTCCAGAAGCAATCCAGCTTCAAAAATCATTCTGCAAGGCCCAATTCAAAATTTTCGAAATTGCTATTTGCACCCCCAATTTTGATAAGTTCACCCCCCTTCTTTCGTAATTTACGGAAAAGTTACGGAAGCCTTACGGAAGCATATAGGACTTGATTTTCTTCTTTTTTTTCTCTTCCCTCTCACCCGTATTAAGTGAAATATGCTTATTTAGGGTTATGAGAATTTTACGGAAGCATTACGGGTGTGCCAGAAGCCCCGAAATCCCATTTTTTGACAAAACGGCGGAGGTGGTTGCCACCTAGCTCGCCCAGGCGAGCTAGGTTGCTTCTACCTTAAGCAAGAAATTGCCCAGAAACCTCTAGAAGGGCCCAGATTCGAAAATTACTATTTGTACCCCCATTTTACTAAATACACCCCCTTTGCCCTTTTTTTGCTGATTCTTTTTCCGTAACGTTACGAAACTTTACGAATTTCGTAACGACACTTATTTTCTTTCCGTAAGGTTACGGATCCTTATGGATCATGTATTTACTCATTTTTAGCTTTCGAAAAAGTTACGGAAACTCACGGATTGCGCAAAAACACCTCCTTTTGGTTTCCGGCGCGTCTCGGGACTTACATATCGTGCAACAAAGGGTGCCAAGCATCTTGAAGCGGCCAATCAAAGGTTGCATATCATCAAGTAATAATCCCCAGATGAAATTAGGGTATGACAGTTGCCCCTCTTTACTTACCTTTTATCGGAGATAAGAGGAAAGCAAAGATAAGACACTGATTTCGTTCGTCTTGCCCTTTCTGTGATTAGTCCATGACGACTCTCGTCTCTACTCATTCTTTTTTCTGCACAACACAAAACAAAATACAAACAACAACAAAAACAAACAATTATATAATATACATATACATGTTTGGCGAAGGAATCAATCGGGAAAATGACAAAAACCACATTTCCCAGTTAAGAGGGTCCGCACTTGACGGTGAAGAACACATTGGAGAATGGAGGATTGCACTAGAGGGTCCGCACTAGGCGATCATGAAGCATGGCTCCAAACTCATTGGTGGAGGATGCATGAACGAAAACGCAATTCATGGGGCTCCGAATAAAAGGCGAGGATCGAGGATTGCACTAGAGGGTCCTCACTAGGCAATCATGAAGCATGGTTCCAAACTCGTGGGTGGAGGATGCATGAACGAAAACACAATTCATGGGGCTCCGAAAAAGGGGCGAGGATGGAGAATTGCACTAAGCAATCACTACACATGGCTCCAAACTCATGGGTGGAGGATGCATGAACGAAAACGCAATTCATGGGGCTCCAAAAACAAGGCGAGGATGGAGAATTGCACTAAGCAATAACTATGCATGGCTCCAAACTCGTGGGTGGACGATGCATGAACGAAAACGCAATTTAGGGGGCTCCAAAATAAAGGCGAGGATGGGGAATTGCACTAAGTAATCACTACGCATTGCTCCAAACTCGTGGGTGGAGGATGCATGAACGAAAACGCAATTCATGGGGCTCCGAAAAAAAAAAAGCGAGGATGGAGAATTGCACTAAGCAATCACTACGCATGGCTCCAAACTCGTGGGTGGAGGATGCATGAATGAAAACGCAATTCATGGGGCTCCGAAAAAAAAAGGCGAGGATGGAGAATTGCACTAAGCAATCACTACGCATGGCTCCAAACACGTGGGTGGAGGATGCATGAATGAAAACGCAATTCATGGGGCTCCGAAAAAAAGGTGAGGATGGAGAATTGCACTAAGCAATCACTACGCATGGCTCCAAACTCGTGGGTGGAGGATGTATGAACGAAAACGCAATTCATGGGGCTCCGTAAAAAAGGCGAGGATGGAGAATTGCACTAAGCAATCACTACGCATGGCTCCAAACTCGTGGGTGGAGGATGCATGAATGAAAACGTAATTCACGGGGCTCCGAAAAAAAAGGCGAGGATGGAGAATTGCACTAAGAAATAACTACGCATGGCTCCAAACTCGTGGGTGGAGGATGCATGAACGAAAACGCAATTCATGGGGCTCCGAAAAAAAGGCGAGGATGGAGAATTGCACTAAGCAATCACTATGCATGGCTCCAAACTCGTGGGTGGAGGATGCATGAACAAAAACGCAATTCATGGGGCTCCGATAAAAAGGCGAGGATGGAGAATTGCACTAAGCAATCACTACGCATGGCTCCAAACTCGTGGCTGGAGGATGCATGAACAAAAACGCAATTCATGGCACTCCGAAAAAAGGGCGAGGATGGAGAATTGCACTAAGCAATCACTACGCATGGCTCCAAACTCGTGGGTGGAGGATGTATGAACGAAAACGCAATTCATGGGGCTCCTTAAAAAAGGCGAGGATGGAGAATTGCACTAAGCAATCACTACGCTTGGCTCCAAACTCGTGGGTGGAGGATGCATGAATGAAAACGCAATTCATGGGGCTCCGAAAAAAAAGGCGAGGATGGAGAATTGCACTAAGAAATCACTATGCATGGCTCCAAACTCGTGGGTGGAGGATGCATGAACGAAAACGCAATTCATGGGGCTCCGAAAAAAAGGCGAGGATGGAGAATTGCACTAAGCAATCACTACGCATGGCTCCAAACTCGTGGGTGGAGGATGCATGAACAAAAACGCAATTCATGGGGCTCCGAAAAAAAGGCGAGGATGGAGAATTGCACTAAGCAATCAGTACGCATGGCTCCAAACTCGTGGGTGGAGGATGCATGAACAAAAACACAATTCATGGCGCTCCGAAAAAAGGGCGAGGATGGAGAATTGCACTAAGCAATCACTACGCATGGCTCCAAACTCGTGGGTGGAGGATGCATGAACGAAAACACAATTCATGGGGCTCCGAAAAAAGGGCGACAGGACCGAACGGTCCACCGGTTTTTTTTCTTTCCACCTAAAAAGGGCAAACATGGTTTTTTCAAAGAAAAATAAATCATTCGCGAGAGCACCATATCTTAGAGAAACAATATACTCATGCCAAGGGTAATCTTCCTTGTAACCGAAAATGAAAGGGCAGGATGTCAACATTTAGCTTTTAAATGAACATTCAGGGGAAACATCGGGCTAAGCTAAAAATAAATCACTTATAGTGTATAAAACTCACACAGGCAAGTGTTTCACCCTATTCCCAAACCATAACTGCACCATGACTTTATTTTGCACACGATTTCCTATCGAATCAAAGATCAAACGTACGATCACGGACCAATAGGATTTTCTCGAGGGTAGTGTTTTTGGAGAGGAAGTTGGGTGTTTCGGTCTTTTCCTCTTTGTTTATGTGGGGTGGGATATCGCCAGTTGAGAATGACTTTGAATGGCAATCTGAAAGCAAGAACCACCAAAAATGGGTTTTCCTTTGCCGGCAGTCACTTACCTTGCCGAAAATTTATCTGGTCTGAAGGTTCTCTATTCTCTTTCTTGCATTAATTGGGAATTACTCTATTTTCCTCCGATTTTTCATTTTTATTTGCCTTCGATCTTTGCTCGGGAATCCTTCTTTTTCTTTCTTTTTTTTATTGTTCTTTTCTTTGTTTTCATCTTTTTCTTTTTCTTTTTTTCCATTTCTTCCTTTTCCATTCCTTTCTTTGGGAAATCGGGTTTTAGCATTCTATTCGCTCTCCCTTGAGGAGATTCTGCTATCCTTTGCTTCGGGGGAAAGGATGAGGGTTCTTTCGATAGGCCAAGGTTCAAAAAGTCTAAGGTTGTGTCTCAATGGGGTCTTTTATCGTGGGAGCCCGATCTTGATACCTGGGGCAAAAAAAATTCGTGCGTCAAGGTGTCGGTCTCGGGCCGAACTTCCATATTATTCCACAAGGCACGCGCGACAATGATGATTTGGAAACAACGTGCAAAATTAGTCATGGCCACAGCCAGTTGGGTACTCAAGCATCCCGTTTATGGCATTGTGATACTATGGTTGGGAATTTACACAAACAGACCCAACATTTCCAAATTATGTTCTTTCATCAGTTCGATGAATTCATCCATTCTTATCTCGGTTATTCAGGAAAATAAACCCTTAGCGTCAGTCCCTTGTTTCTAGAAGATATGTTTGCTCTCTACGAATGATTTATGCTTCCTAACTATAACATGCCGACCTTCGAGGTCTTTCTTTCTTTTTCCTTTTTGTTTTATTTTTATATTCACAAAATTATACACCCATGGCCCTCTATGAGGAAAACTTTTCTTTGTACATCTACATTCTTATACATGACGAACTTTTTCTGTACACGCATTAGAACTCTTTCTCTTTACGTCACACGGTCTATATATGAACCCTATTTATGTTCAAAGATTTTTTCGTTTTTCCCAACACACACTTGTGGTTCATACAAAAATTTCTTTATATACACTCGTTGCTCACACACACAAGAATTTCTTTCCATGCATCATTTACAAAAATCCTTCTATACACATTTCCCTTTTACATACATATATATAAAAAAACATTTTTCTTTTTCTTTATATACGTAGACATTTTATTCACAACGCTTCTCTCTTTTTATCATGATTTTGGTTCATTTTATTTTTATTTTGGACGATGCTCCTAAAAATGAAAAATTCTACACGATTCCGGAACTTCAACAAACACTATTGACAACAACGAAGTAAATACTAACGTAACAGTTCAAACGACATGTGTGCACAAAACAAACGTTAGTCCCTCAAGTTATAAAAACAAGATAGCATACAAATGATAAATGATGGAACATACGAATTTGGGGATCCCACAGTCATGTGGCTTCGCATGCCCCCGGACTCTTGGGTCATGGTAGCAAAAGGTGGGGTGGTCGACAAAAGCAGGGCTTTTGCTCCTACGTATCCTCAATTTGTGATGAGGAACTCAGACCTACGTAGTTCTTGCAAACTGTGAGACTAAAAATAGTCTCGGTGTTTTCTTCACTAAAATGCGAACATGCTTTAGTAAAGAGACAAAACTTCCAACTGATCAGAGCAACATATGCTTCTCTTTTTTTTTATGAAAAATGATGTGTCTATCGGGGAAGGAGAGTATGCTGATGAAATTTTCTCATAACCATAAACGAGATTTTGGATGTTAGCATTTTGTTTCTAAACGACCATTTGGAGGAAACACTGGGTCCTACAAAAATAGGAGAAAATCATTCAAAGTGTATCAATCTCACACAGGTAAGTGTTTTATCCTAATTCCTAACCATAGATATGTCATGACTTGACTTTCCAAATCATTTCCTATCAAATCAAAGATTACATGTATGATCATGGATCAATAGGACTTTCCTTGGGAATGGGTTCTTTTGGTGGGAAATTTGGCTTTGAGTGTTTTTGGGCCTTTTCCTTTTCTGTTTTTGTTTAGTGCGGGGCAAGAAAGTTGCTAGCGCACAAGATTTTGGTTGGCAATCAAAGGGAGAGGACCACTTTAGGTCGTGGTTTCCTTTCTCTCTCTCTTTTTTTTTTGTTTATTTGGTGACAATTCTGTATTGTTCAGATATTGTCTGGTCTAAAGACCTTTCTGCATGTTTCTTCTATTTTCTTCCAATCCTTGATTGAGAATTTTTCTTTCTTTTTTGCTTTCTCCCACTCTTTGATTGGGAATTTTCTTTCTTTTTTTGTGTCTTCTCCCTTTCTTGGATTGGGAATTTTCCTTCTCTTTGTGTTTTCTTCCGAGGGCAAGGATTGACATTCTCACCCTAGGTCAAGGTTTATGATAAGTTGGGATTTTGGCTCAAGGCTTGTAGAACAGCTGGTCACGATATATGTCAGGGTTTGGCCAGGGGTTCAGGGATAAAGGGGACGTTCCACATTATTTCCATGATACACATGCAACAATGATGATTAGAAAATTTTATGCAAAACTGGTCATGCACGCATCTACGTGGACGCTCAAGTGTCAAATTTTTATGGTCATGTAATGCTAGGGCTCAGGATTCATTTCCTCTATTTTTAGTCAACCCAATGTTTCCAAAATATGTTCTTTTATCAATTTGTGCATTCATCCGAGTCCATTTTGGGCATTCGGGAAAATTTTCACAGCATTCACCCTTCAGGTGTATTACACACATTTTCTTTCAAAAGCTGGTTATGGTCAGTGAAAATTTTTCAAAGAAAAGTTGGAAGTTATTTCTTTTCAAAAGCATGTTGTTTTTTAGCTAGACAACCCTTATTATTATTATTATTATTATTATTCTTTTTCTTTTCTTGCTCGCTCTCTTTTTTCGTGAGGTATTTTGCTACCTAAACATACGTATATTTTTGTGAGGTATTTTGCTATATACATGCGTGTCCAAGGTATCTTGCTACCTAAACATACATATATATGTTTTGTGAGATATTTTTGCTATATACATGCATATCCAAGGTATCTTGCTACCTAAACATACATATATATATTTTGTGAAGTATTTTTGCTACATACATGCATATCCAAGGTATCTTTCTACCTAAATATACATATATATATTTTGTGAAGTATTTTTTGCTACATACATGCATATCCAAAGTATCTTTCTACCTAAACATACACACACACACACACACACACACACACACACACACACACACATATATATATATTTTGTGAGGTATGACTACCTTCCGAGCTTATGCTTGTTTTATTTAAATTCCTAGGATCATGAGCAACTAGGTGTGTCCTGCTATGACTTGAGAAACAAAAGTGATCAAATAACAAGCAGAGATTTAAAAGGTACTAGGTTGCCTCCTAGTAGCGCTTCTTTAACATCTTGAGCTGGACGCGTGATGGCTTGTCGGTCGCGGACCTAGTACTTTGCTTACCTTTGGCTTCGGACTTGGTCGCCTATTGGTCGGCCATGGGTCGTAAGCAACGCTCTAACCTTTTTGTGAATGAGATGAGGTGAACTCTAGAGGTGATGGCAGTGCGTCTGTTGCCCGCTACCGGCCATCCCCAGGTTGTTGTGGTGTTTTGCCCTGCGCCTGCCTGAGGACGCAGTACTTCTTGATGAAAGCTCGATTAGTAGGGGGCCTGATGACCTTGCTGGGGGCGACAGACACTCCGTAGAACTGACAGAGGCCCGTAATTAGAGCTTGGCAACTCCAAGACCCTGTTGGACTTCTTCGGGTCCACTGGGTGCCTTGCGGGCACGATCCCTATGTCACGATGGCATGACCTTGCTAGGGGGGACGGGCACCCTGTAGGACTGACAGAGGCCCGTAACCAAAGCTGGAAACCCCAGGGCCCTGTTTGACTTCTTCGGGTCCACTGGGTGTCTTGTGGGTGTGATCCCTGCAAACAATAGATGACATCAGAAATCAATTGAGTCACGTGCATGCTTACCTATGTCATGATGGCATGACCTCATTGGGGGGACGGGCACCCTGTAGGACTGACAGAGGCCCGTAACCAGAGCTGGAAACCCCAGGGCCCTGTTGGACTTCTTCGGGTCCACTGGGCATCTTGTGGGCGAGATCCCTGCAAACAATAGATGACATCAGAAATCAGTTGAGCGATGTGCATACTTACCTATGTCATGACGGCACAGACCAACTGATACATCTGCAGGGGGAGATTGGCATTGTGGTCGCCGGGCATAATGTTGCTAAATAGCAACGTCATCCATATCCATGTAAGAGTGGTCATGTTGGTGCGCATGATCCACACTCGTCTTTTTGCAGCGGCACGGGTGAAATCTTGCCCCGGTATGCATAGTAGATGCGTGATAGTCTCCCTCTCTGGATGTGCTCGCACAGTTGGTCGCCCTCCAATATCAGGGGGTGGCCCAGGAACTGATAAAAGGAAACTACTGGCCCCTTAACCGGGAGCGCAAGTCTTGGTGAAGCATCTAAGGGCAAAGGACCTTATATTCTCTTAAGGTGTGGATATGGAGCACACTGAAAATGAGGACGCGTAGCCCTCTAAAGGCGAGGGCGTGCAACCCTCTGCAGGCGAGGATGTCTAGTCCTCTGATGGCGAGGACATATAGTCCTCTAAAGGTGATAGGTACTAATACCCAAGGGACCACCTTTATGAGAAAGCAAGAGATCGACTCATCGAGAGGGCCGGTCATCCAAAAAGATTGGACATGAGATGTAGGAAATCTATGCAATTAACATGATTTTTAGGGATGCAGACGCATGCAACCTTTGTCGTGAAATTTGGTAATGCTGACCTCATATGAAACAATGCAATGCAATGGAAAGTTGTACAATGTTCATGACATTCTTTCCCTATTTTGTGATTTTGATTTTGATTTAATTTTTTTTGGAAAACACAGATTGACTGTCCTTTTGAAAAAGGTGATAATTCATGCAACCTTATCCTATCTTTGCAAATCTCTCCGGGAACTCCCTCAGAGTGTATGTTCTGTTTGATTTAGTCACTTGACCATTTTGGAGTGACGGCAATGGAGCCGTTTGACGTTTAATCAATCTATTGAAATCCCAGGGTTTGTTCCCCCCCTTTTTTTGTTTAAAAAAAAACATCAACGGGTGAGAACTTTTGATCTGCCCTTATGTTCACTCGAGGCTCATGCACGATGCCCCTCATTGCCCCAGTGTGAGGCTTTGAGGTACCAATCGTCGTTTTTCGTCATGACTTTGTAGCAGGGAACCTATTGGGTGAGAACTTCTAATCTGCCCCTATGTTCACTTGAGGTTCATGGGTGGTGCCTTTCATTGCCCAGGTGTAGGGCTTTGAGGTACCAATCGTTGTCTTGTTTTCACAACCTCGTAGTGAGGAAAAATGAAAGAAGCAGTTGATTCTTGCAAAAAGAATTTTCCAAGGACGAGAAATAGTTGAAGGATTTTTCAGTTGATGGATTAAGTCAAATGACTCCTACGTAGAAGCAAAATGTTTTGATGTCTTGATGATGCTAAAGGATCAAGTGATTCTAAGTTTTATTCAAGACAAGAATCCAAGAAAATCAATATATATGATCAAGTTGATCTCTAGAATCTTTAGGAAGAAGTTTCCAAATTGAAAAAACAAAAGGTTTGACCAAAGAATTCTATCATTTCAAATTGAGATTTGCTCTCTGGTAATCGATTACCAGCAGCTAAAAATGTTTATAGTCACTAGAAATTTGAATTCAAAATTTATAACGTGTAATTGATCACACATGGATGGCAATTGATTACCAGTAGTTTATTCAAATTTTTAAAACCTGTAATCGATTACACAAGTCTTGTAATTGATTACCAGAGGGGATTTTCAGAATATAATTTCCAAGAGTCACATCTGTTCAAATGGTTTATGAATGGCCATCCAAGGTCTATTTATATGTGACTTGGAAACACGAATTTAAAGAGAGTTTTCATTGCCCAAAAAGTTTTATCCTCTCAAAAGATTAAGAGAGATTTTTCTGAACTGAAATGTCTTATCCCCTCAAAAAGATTCCTTGGTCAACCACTTGCATATTTAATAAGGAATTTTGATTGATCTTCATTTTACAATCTATCTCTTTTAAGAGAGATTTCTTCTTCTCTTCTTCTTATTTCTGAAAAGGGATTAAGAGACCATGGGTCTCTTGTTGTAGGGGATTCTTGAACACAAAGGAAGGGTTGTCCCTGTGTGCATTGTTAATCCATAAAAAGAGAGTGAAAGTTTAATTGGGGAATAATCTTCGTATCTTAATTCAAACCCCCCTTTTTTTTCTTAAGGTAACCGAGGCCATTTGTCCAACATCCTATTCTTGATAACTCACTTCTCTCTAAAAAGACAAACTTTCCGGAATGATAAAATGAGGTCACATGAACGTCTTGAAAACACAATCAATCAAATACTTTTTTTTTTCTTTTTGAACCCCTTTTTTTTTATTTTGGAGCTTATTTGTTTTGAACTTTACTCGTTGTTTTACGGCACCCCCACCAACGTGCAAGACGAGTAATCTCTGATTGAACGGTCTTGAAAGTCAACACTCAGGAGCGCAGTTCGCTTGAGCAAACAGACCAGTGGCTTGCACTCACATTCCAGGGGAAGCAAAGATGTAATTATGAGGGGATGAGAGAGACAAGGATGTCAAATTTATCCATTTTATTTAGCATTGTAACTGTGGTTTACAATAATGACATAAACTTGAAAATCCTGATGAGTCATTAGAGACATCTAACAACAGCTTTCAAAATTGCCCCATGTGTGGTGTTGCTTGTCAATGTTAGGATTCAACAAGCGATTCTCCTCAAATTTCAGCCAGCCCGCATCAATTAGACCTTGCACCTTACGCTTCAGGGCCCTACAATGCTCAATGGAACGCCACGTGGCTTCTCCATGACAAGCACACGTTGCGTTCGAGTCGTATCCTCGGAAAAATGGAGATTGAGGAAACCTAGCAGGGGTTATGGCTACCATTGCATTATCGAGTGGATATGGGAGCAAGTCAGCATAGGACACCGGAATTTGGGTGAATTCTACAAGTTTTTTTTCGCTGCAAAACTCATTTCTTGGTGGGTGTTTTGGTTTGTGCTAAAGGTAGTGTTTAGCATTGGTAGGTGGGTTTTGTGGTTTGATTTAGGGATGACCTTTGTGGATAACTGGGTGGTGGGTAAGGTGACGGGTTGTTATTGGTTGAGTAATGACATTGTTGGGTTGGTGGGAAACTTGGCCATATAGGAATGGCAGCCACAACATGGGTTTTTCCCTCACTCTCATCCTCTTCATTTGCCCCAGTTTTTATCAAAGCAGGATGACCAAATTTGCCTCTTTTCAGACCCACTTCGATCCTTTTGCCGGCGGAGACCATATCCGCAAAGCTGGAAGGTGTGTAACCCACCATTTTCATAGTAGAATACTGGTAATGTGTCTACCATTACGATTATCATCTCCCTTTCCATCATTGGGGGTGCCACTTGGGCTGCCAGATCCCTCCACCTTTGGGCGTATTCTTTGAAAGATCCGTGCCCCCTTTTTTGCACATGTTCAGTAATTGCATCCTATCCGAAGCCATTATACTGACACTGCCTAACGAAAGAAACCATTAGGTCCTTCCAAGCATGGGCTCGGGAAGGTTCCAAGTTAGGGTACCAGGTAACAGCTACCCCTAGTAAGACTTTCTTGGAAGGAATGTATCAACAATTTCTCACCTTTTGCGTATGCCCCCATCTTCTGACAATACATCTTTAGATGGTTCTCGGGGCAAGTAGTCCCCTTGTACTTGTCAAAGTCCAACACCTTGAACTTGGGAGGGGTGATGATATTGGGTACTAGGAACAACTCTTCTAGGTTAGCAAAGGCATAATCTTCACCTCCTTTAATGGCCCTGAGCCTTTCCTCTAGATGATCCAACTTTCCCATTTCTGCCATAGCATGAGGGTTTTTACTTGTTGTGGAATGCAAGGGGTGTGGTTGCGGGTGATATTGAGGGCCCTCCGAAGTGTTTTGCAGAGGTATATTACCAATTGCTTACCCTTCAGTGGCATATCTGAGGCAAGGCTCGAAGCCGGCTAGATTGTGGTGGGGCATTTCATGTGTCTCACCCATGGGTTGAGAGACATGTGCATGATCGGTTTGGGGTTGTCGGCTCTCAATGAGTGTGGGAGTGGAGTTATTGACATTCTCACTGGGAGTGTACGCTACATTGGGTGGTGTATAGTTGGGAGGCAAGCCATATGGTGGGAAGGCATGCTTGTTTTGACTTTGCGCATAATGGGGGCCGCCCGTACTTCCCAAATCTTTTCCTACCATAGCTGAGGTTGGATGATTCATTTGGTTGAGGCCAGATGGGGGCATCGGGTTTACCTTAGCAACAGTGCTGGTAACGGCAACTGCAACCGCATTGGCTTCCATTATCTTCTTCATGCTCATCATGGCCTCCATCATTGCGGCCATTTGCTCTTTCATGGCCTCCATGTTGGCCTTCATCTTCTCTTGTACCTCCTCCACTTTACCCATTACTCTAGCTCTAGCACGGGTTCGGTAAGGGCACCGTAAAGCATGTTTTTTTTTATAACAATGATTAAGTTCGCTTTTTTTTTTCAAGGAAAGAATGCAATGAGCAATGCAACCAATAAACAACATGGATGTATGCGAATGATGCACAGTTTGAAGTATTGCGAATTTTTACGGAGGATATGGGGTTGAATCAATTTAGATTTTCAACATGGTCCATGACATCTTTGTCAAGGTGAAACTGGAAGTAACAAGGACATTAACAATCCTAAATGTGTTTGGCAGTAGACGAAGCAACGATGTAACCCGATCCATCTTTTGCCCCAATTTTTTGCAAGATGGTTACTTCCAGGCTTCAACTTGACTTGATGAACTTTTTCGTAAAAGCGTGAGCTTGGTTCAACCCGATAATCCAAGGAATGGCAATCCTGATTGCCAATACTTCGACAACATTTCATAGAGATGAAAGACTCGGGAATTCGTATGCTATGCATGGGAAATGTAATTATGAGATTGAGATGTCCAAAGAAACATCCTTTCTTAGTTAACCATGCATTAGGTACCCTGTTCAATCATTTTGTTTTTAAGTGAAACGGGTTTATGATCCCAACATGGTTGGCTCATGGTACCGAATATATGCAACTAAGAATGCAGTGTGAATTTTCGCGCTTTTTTTTTTTGTTTTTGTCTTGCAGAGGAAAACGCAAGGGTCACACATGAGCAAACATGAAAACAATTGGTATGCAATTTGTAGATCAAAAAGTTTGTTGAACGCATATGCATGATGATGCAATGACCCATGCAAAATGTGAGGTTGGAATGTGATAACGGACAAATACAGGAATGATATGTTCATTATGATGCTGAAGAGATGTTTATGCGATGGCATGATATGAATTCATTTACAGACACGAGAGCCCGGAAAATTATCTCTTCTTACTTGAACACTTGGGGGTGCAGTGCCCCATGTGTACAGTTAAGAAGGTGATATGGACCTTCCAACCTCCCGTGACAAAAGATGAGACCAACAGACAATGCGTGCATGACGACATGACGCAGACGCGCAAAAGCATAACACGGGGATGTACACAGCATGACAATATTCACAAATAATCGTACAACAAAGGCGCACATGACATTTAGGTCTACATGCATGGCAGTGTTAAAAATGGCGCGCAGCGTGTTTTCTCCGTGCCCCTATTTTAGGGACCTATAGGACAATATCTAGGGGTCTCTAATAACTACTCCCAACGATTCATAGCTCACACGGCTGTTTTCTAGAGGTATCATCAGTCAAGATAATAATATTGTGGTGGTATTGAATACTAGCGACAACATATTATAAAGAGAGGAAGCTCTAGACGAGGTTTCACTATTATCAAGCAAGTCGGAGACCTAGCATGATAATAGATTCACCTTCACTCCTTAAATTCCCATGAACCCGGGTATAGGGCCCCTCTTTTTTTTTACTCAAACCCGTGGGTGCTTAGTGTAAAAATGTGAAAAAAGACAATAGTTATTACACTTTACACAGTTCAATAAATGCACACACAAGGTTTCACAATTCCACAATTCCTTAGAATAGGCCTAACTCACAAAAATTCCCCAGTGGAGTCGCCAACTGTCGCAACGTGCCCTTTTGCGGGCGAGCGAGGGCGGGGCTCGCGGGTGCGCTTCCCAAAGGAGGAAAGATGTGCGGAGTCGCCACCAACGTTTATTTGTGGAAAACGTCGAAAAAACTGAAGGAAACCGGTCGAAATAAAAATTCTAAGTTCGGGAGTTGTATTTATGTTCGAGGAAGGTATTAGCACCTCTCACGTTTGTCCCAAAGGACAACAGCCTATTTTTTAGAATTGTGAAATTGTGTTATCTTAACTTTTTATTTCCTTTTTATTTTTGAGGTCGACAAAAGCGGGGCTCTTGCTCCTACGTACCCTCCATCAAAGAGGAAATCAGACCTACGTAGTTCTTTCTTAAGGGTGAATCAAACGATTCTTTTTACTTGAAAGGTGATCATTTTAAGGCGTTGGACCTTAAAAATGATCCATTTACTTGGTAAGGAAAACTGAGATAATAAACTTTCAAATCCTTTTTGTGATTTTTTGTGGACGAGCTTGACTTTGCGGGTTGATTTTAGCCTTAATTTCACTTTAGTTATTAGTCAATTCAATTAAGAAAGAGAAATCCCAAAGAGAAACGTCCGATTGATTTTTTTGCTTTTATTTTACTAAAAGGTATTTTTTGATTATTATAGTATTATTTTACCTCTTTTTGGTTTCCAACGTGGTTACGGCATGACCGAATGGTCAGATTTCATTTTAACAGAAATTACAATTCAAATGATCGGTGGAAATTTATTTTATTTTTTGATTAGGCGAGAAATGACTTAAATAAATGACCGAAGCACGTCAAAAAGGGGGTACGGAAAGTAAATGAAACGGGAATAAAAGTACACAAAACAAATGGGGACCACCATGGGTACATAGAATGAATTGAAAAGCTCGATTTGGAAACTTACCCGTTGAAGAACGAAGAACGGATGAAGAACGGTGAATAATGGAGGAAAACCTTCACGGATTTGCTTACGGAAACATCTCGGAAGCGTTACAGAAGCACCTCGACTTGGATTTTCTTCAAGGAAACAATTTTTTTCACCCAAAACAGCTGAAATACATCACCAGGGGGATCCGGGATCCTTAGAACAGCCCCCTTCACCCTATTTATAGGAAAAATGGGGAGGAGGTTGCCGCCCAGCACGCCCAGGCGAGCTGGGTTGCTTCCTCCAAAAGCAATCCAGCTTCAAAAATTATTCTGCAAGGCCCAATTCAAAATTTTCGAAATTGCTATTTGCATCCCCCCAATTTTGATAAGTTCACCCCCTTCTTTCGTAATTTACGGAAAAGTTACGGAAGCCTTACGGAAGCATATAGGACTTAATTTTCTACTTTTTTCTCCTCCCTCTCACCCGTATTAAGTGGAATATGCTTATTTAGGGTTATGGGAATTTTACAGAAGCATTACGGGTGTGCCAGAAGCCCCGGAATCCCATTTTTTAACAAAATGGGGGAGGTGGTTGCCACCTAGCTCGCCCAGGCGAGCTAGGTTGCTTCTACCTTAAGCAAGAAATTGCCCAGAAACCTCTAGAAGGGCCCAGATTCGAAAATTACTATTTTCACCCTCATTTTACTAAATACACCCCCCTTTGCCCCGAAACTTTACGAATTTCGTAACGACACTTATTTTCTTTCCGTAAGGTTACGGAACCTTACGGATCATGTATTTACTCTTTTTTAGCTTTCGAAAAAGTTACGGAAAGTCACGGATTGCGCAAAAACACCTCTTTTTGGTTTCCGGCGCGTCTCGGGACTTACATGTCGTGCAACAAAGGGTGCCAAGTATCTTGAAGCGGCCAATCAAAGGTTGCATATCATCAAGTAATAATCCCCAGACGAAATTAGGGTATGACAAAAATAAAATTGGTTAGCTAAAAAGCCAACATGCTTTTGAAAGGAAATGAACTTGTCATTCAGAACACAAGGTTGTGGAAGAAAAATGTGTATGCACCTGAAGGGTGAATGCTGTGAAAATTTTCCCGAACACCCAAAATGGACTCGGATGAATGCATGAATTGATAAAAGAACATGTTTTGAAAACACTGGGTTGACTAAAATAGGAAAAATAAATCCTGAGCCCTAGTGTCACATGACCATAAAAACTTGATGCTTGAGTGTCCACATGGGTGCATGCATGACCAGTTTTGCATAAAATTTCCTAATCATCATTGTTGCATGTGTATCATGGAAATAATGTGGGACATCTCCTTTATCCCTGAACCGTTGACCAAACCAACACCCTGACATATATCATCTCCAGCCGTTCTACAAGCCTTAAGCCAAAATCCCAACTCACCATAAACCTTCACCCAGGGTGAGAATGTCCATCCTTGCCCTCGGAAGAAAAAAAAAAGAAAGTTTCCGATCAAAGATCGGAAGAAAGCAAAGGAAGAAAATTCCCAATCAAGATTGGAAGAAAGCAAAAAAAAAAAGAAAGAAAAATTCCCGATCAAAGATCGGAAGAAAAACAAATATACAGAAAGGTCTTTGGACCAGACAATATTTGAACAATACAGAATTGTCACAAGTAAACAAGAAAATAAAGAAAACCACGACTTGAAGTGGTCCCCTCCCTTTGATTGCCAACCAAAATCCTGTGCGCTAGCGACTTTCTCGCCCCACACTAAACAAAAACAGAAAAGGAAAAGGCCCAAACACTCAGAGCCAAATTCCTCACCAAAACACCATTCCCGAAAAAGTCCTATTGATCCATGATCACGCATGCAATCTTTGATTTGATAGGAAATGATTTGCAAAATTAAGTCATGACATATCCATGGTTCGGAATTAGGATGAAACACTTACCTGTGGGAGAGTGATATGCTTTGAGTGTTTTTCTTCTATTTTGTTGGACCCAGTGTTTCCTCTAAATGGTCGTTTAGAAACGAAACGCTAACATCCAAAATCTCATTTATGGTTATGAGAAAATTTCATCAGTATATTCTCCTTCCCCAATAGACACATTTGTTTTTCATCAAAAATCATATGTTGCTCTGATCAGTTGGAGATTTTGTTTCTTTACTAAAGCATGTTCGCATTTTAGTGAAAGAACACCGAGACTATTTTAGTCTCACAAAAGCAAGAACTACGTAGGTCTGAGTTCCTCATCACAAATTGAGGATATGTAGGAGCAAAAGCCTCGCTTTTGTCGACCGCCCCACCTTTTGCTATTGTGACCCATGAAGTCCGATGACATGCGGAGATACCCAAGTGGTTATTCGCACAAACGATTTCTGTTAATCCTAACCCGTGAAGTTAGGTGGCAGGCGGAGATACCCAAGTGGTTATCCGTATAAACACTCTTTTGCTATCCATCAGACTCAGAGTCCGGTAGCATGCAAAGACTAACGTCGTCTTTTGCACCCTTTGTCAATCAGGGGCAAGCAAACCCATTGACACGCGGAGACTTACGTCGTCTTCTGCACCTTTGTCATCCTGACCCGGGAAGTTAGGTGACATGCGGAGATACCCAAGCGGTTATCCGTACAAACGGTTTCTGTTAATCCTAACCCGTGAAGTCAGGTGACATGCGGAGATACCCAAGTGGTTATCCGCACAAACGATTTCTGTTAATCCTAACCCGTGAAGTTAGGTGGCAGTCGGAGATACCCAAGTGGTTATCCGTATAAACACTTTTTTGCTATCCGTCAAACTCAGAGTCTGGTAGCATGCAGAGACTAACGTTGTCTTCTGCACCCTTTGTCAATCAGGGGCAAGCAAACCCGTTGACACACGGAGACTTACATCGTCTTCTGCACCTTTGTCATCCTGACCCGTGAAGTCAGGTGACATGCAGAGATACCTAAGTTGTTATCCGCACAAACGATTTCAGTTGATCCTAACCCGTGAAGTTAGGTGGTAGACGGAGATACCCAAGTGGTTATCCGTATAAACACTCTTTCGCTATCCGTCAGACTCAAAGTCTGGTAGCATGCAGAGACTAACGTCATCTTTTGCACTTCTGTTAATCCTGACCCGTGAAGTCAGGTGACGTGCGGAGATACCCAAGCGGTTATCCGTACAAACGATTTTTGTTAACCCTGACCCAGGAAGTCAGGTGGCAGGCGGGGGTACCATATGGTTATCCGCACCTTTCGTCAACCAGGGGCAAACGAGTCCATTGACGCGCAGAGACTAACGTCGTCTTCTGCACCTTTTGTCATCCAGGGACAACGAGTCAGGTGGCAGGCGGAGATACCTTATGGTCGTCCGCACCTTTCGTCAACCAAGGCGAACGAGTTCGACAGTATTAGGATGATGTTGGTCATCCGATTCTGATTATTTTCAAAATTTTTGCAGGTTTTTACTTTCGTCGTCTGGAGACATTCAAGCCCGACGAAGCACGAGATTCTTCTCTGCTGGGCGGGGACGATCAAGTTCGATAGCATGTGGAAACGTTGTGGTTATCCCATTTTATCGTTTTCAAGACACTAAAGTTTTGTTGACACTTATGATGCCTTTTCTTTTCTTTCTGAATGACAGGTCCCGCTGGTTGGGATATTGGTCGGCCGAATGATGTTCCGCTCGAATGAAATTAGTGTCTTATCTTTACTTCGCTTTTATCTCCAATAAAAGATAAGTAAAGAGGGGCAACTGTCATACCCTAATTTCGTCCGGGAACCATTGTTTGTTGGCATGCGACTTTTGCTTGACCACCTCAAAATGTTTAACACCCATCGTTGTGGAATTCGTAAAGTTTCGAGAAGAAACCGGTCAAAAACACGAAAACGGGAGTGTATTTAACAAAGTGGGATGTGTGTAAATAAACTGTTATACTCTAATTTCATCCGAGGACCATTGTTGATCGCTTCAGAAGGCTTAACACTCATCACGGTGGAATCTGTAAAGTTTTGTGAGATTTCGGAAAGAAAACGGCCAAAAACACAAAAATGGGGGGATGGTGAACTTATCAAGATAGGGGTGTAAATAACAATTCGAATCTAGGCCCTTTTGGAAATTGGGTTGCTTAAGGAGGAAGCAACTGGGCGGCCAGCTCCTCCACGTTGTTGAAAAATGGTTTCCGGGGCTTCCGTGGCTTCCGTAATGCTTCCGTAAAATTTCCAAAAACCTTGGGTAAGCATATTTCACTTAACATTGGTGAAAGGGAAGATAAAAAAAATGCAAATCAAATCCGAAACTCTTCCATAAGGCTTCCGTAACTTTTTCGTAAAGTACGAAAAGGGAGGTGAACTTAGTAATTGGGGTGCGCTTAGAAATCTTCCTCAGGAAGCCTCTGGGCGGCAAGAACCTCTCTTTTTCCCTATAAATAGGGGAGGGGGACTGTTTCAAAAATATTCATAACCCCTAAGCTATGCATTTCGGCTATTTTGGGCAAAAAAAACATGTTTTCGTGAAGAAAAATCGAGTCGAAGTACTTCCGTAACGTTTCTGTAAGCGATTCTGTGGAAATTCTTCATCGTTATTCGTCGTTCTTCACCGTTCTTCATTCTTTCTTTGTCGTTCTTCAGTCTTCAACCGGTAAGTTTCCGATATCGAATCTTTCAATTCATTCTATGCACCCTTAGTAGTCCCACTTGTTTTGTGTACTTTCACTTTAATTTCGCTTACTTTCATTTTTCTTTTCTTCTACTTTAACAAGATTTTTACCGCTTATTTAAGTCGTTTTCTCACCTAATAAAAGATAAAATGAATTTCAACTGATCATTTGTGTTGTAATCTCGTTTAATCACTGTTAAAATAAAATCTAACCGATCGTTCACGTTGTAACCACGGTTAAACCAAAAAAGAGCAAAATAATAATAAAATAATCAAAATATCTTGAAAAATAATAATAAAATAATCAAAATATCTTTGAATAAAATAATCAAAAAAATCAATCGGACATTTTTCTTTGGAAGTTTCCTTGAATGAATTGACTAATAACCAAAGTGAAACTAAGGCTAAAATCAACTCACAAATCAAGCTTTTTTTCGCAAAAATCACTAAAGACCGTTTTAAGGTCCAACGCCTTAAACGGTCCTATTTGCTTTTATCGGTTAACATGGACCGTTCAAAAGCATAAAATCAACATGCAACTTTACCGCATTTGCAAGAACTACGTAGGTCTGATTTCCTCATCGCAATTGAGGATACGTAGGAACAAAAGCCCCGCTTTTGTCGACCACCCCAACAGATCATTAATGGTCCAATGCCTTAACGTTTCTCTCCTTTCAAAAACAAAGAGATCGTTAATGGTCCAACACCTTAACGTTTCTCTCCTTTCAAAAGAATCAAAAGATCGTTTCAATGGTCCAACGCCTTAAACGACTTTTGTGCGGTTAAAATCGATCTTGCGGAAAAAGATCAAAACAACTTAACCAACGTTTAGTTCTAAAAGAGCTGCGTAGGTCTGATTTCCTCATCGCAATTGAGGATAGGTAGGAGCGAGGGAAACACCCTTGTCGACCACAAAAAGATAAAAAAAAAAAACAAAAAACATAAAAAGCATAAAAACACAAAAAGACATAAAAAAGGGAAAATAAAACAAATTGAAGACATGATATTGCACATTTGATTAAAGGTTGTCGTCCCTTGTGACGGACGCGTGGGGTGCTAATACCTTCCCCGTGCGTAAAAACAACTCCCAAACCTTTCACACTTAAAGTTCGTAGACCACACCTTTCTGATTTTTCTAACTTTTTCCTTGAATAAACGTTGGTGGCGACTCCGCACATTTTCCTCCCATGGAAGACGCACCCGTGAGCCCTCGCATCGCCCTCCCGCCGAATGGTAGGTTGTGACACATACAAATTTAAATACACAGGAAATTGAGGAACACATTCCAAGGCATGCATAGGAAGTTGTGAAGCACTTTCCAAAGGCTTGTAATTGGTTTCTTTGACCTTGAGGCTTACACACTCCACTTAGGAAAGTGAAGATTAGAGTTACAAGGAGCATTGTGAATGTAACGCATTGATTGACATCCACCACTCACTCTTGAAGGAAGCCACACCACTCTTCTATAAATAGGGAAGCTTATGAAGAGTTAGAGCATCTAATCTCATCCCATCCATAGAGAAGCAAAGCAAGAGTAATAGTGAGAAAGAGAGTTCTTGTTTCCACTACACTTAGTGAGAGTTGAGAGAAATTGTAAACTATCCTTAATGGGAGAGGTTGAGAGATATTCTCTTCTATTGAGAGAGTCATTGTAATACTACTTTTAATAGTGGAGATATTTACTGGCTTGGTCTTGTGGTTTTTACCTTTCACATTGAACGGGTTTTTACTACTAAAATAATAGCATTCCACAATGCTCCGTCCACGACGGTTCCCGAAAAAACCATCGCCAAAGAAAATGTGGTGGCAAAGTCATAATTAAAATGAAATAAGAATTGCATTCAATAACGGGTTTTATAGAAAAATGTCATTGTTCGAGAAATGCATATTTCAATAAACTCGCTGTTAGTCGTCTTATGCGACTAACTTTTGTATAGAAAATTTTTACAAAATGTATATATTTTCCCTAATTTATAGTTCTTTTCATAGGATTGTAAATAATTTTTTTTGTTTTGATCTCTGCTCTTTAGAAGCCTTTGTATATGGAATTAATGTTAAATTCTCTTCAATTTCAGGCAAAAAGGAGCAAATTTGGTGAAGTGCAAAAGTGGTTGTTGTGCTAAGTGTGATCAATGCGCTTAGCGCGCATCAACTGCTAAGCCCAGCACCAGCGCGCTAAGCAAATCAATGGAATCTAGAAGGACATCTCCAACGCAAGCACGCACTTAGCGTGTCATCAACTCGCTAAGCGAGTCGTCTGTCGTCTTCCAGGCTTAGCTCGAGTTTAGCGCTGAGCTCAAATCCACTTACTCGCGCTAAGCGTGAAAATGGCACTAAGCGTGACGTCTAGGTTTGTGAGCCCTTTTTAAGCCTGATTTGTGCATTATGAAAAAAAAACTTTTTGATACTCAGAGAGCTTGAGGTGTGGACTGCAGAGAACGCAGAGAGCAGAGCAAGGAGCCAAGTTTTCAACTTTTAGAGCGATTAGTGAATTTTTTAGTGATTGCGAGGTTCTTAGAGGTGGAGGAGACATCCTAACTCCTTTGTAAGTAAGCAATTTCTCTTGATTCTTATTCTTCAGTGTAAAAGGTGCCTCCTTGCCATGGAAGGCTAAAACCCTCAGTTGGGGATTCTTAATGAGCAGTTGATGTAAACTCATTTTCATATCTAATTGAAGTTGTTTATGTGTTCATTACTTCTATTAGTGCTTTAATTTCTGCATGCTTGAGGATTGATCAACCATTTGCGTGTATTGTTAGGAACTTTAGCATTGAAAGATGTATTGTTACCTTAGAACTTGACAGGGTAGGATTAGGTTACCGTATTGTCTGGACAAAGAGTGCGGGAATTTAGTTTTCTATTATGTTGTGATTATAATGTTGTTCGATTATTCTAAGTTCAATAAGAGACATCTGCGAAAGAAGTTTAATTAGAATTAGGCTAAACTCACTGATCGAGGTCGTACCCGAATCAAATAAACATGAAAATGCAGTAACTAGGAAGTGATCCTAGGTCATTTCCCAACGAGCAGTGACAAACCAAATGTTCATAATATACTTGTAGTGACAGTAACGATTGGGGGGGGGGGTTTGGTTGTTTGGTAATTAAAGAGCAGAACAAGTAAACTGGGATACGAAACTACTAATATTAAAAACGGGTTTTTTCCTCTGATTCAGAAGCCATTCTCTTATCCTGGGTTATGGAGAATTCGTCCCTAACAGTCAACCACTTAATCCAACCCTATTTCAATTTCCTAAGCGAAAATCAACTTAGGGTTTTCAATACGTGATTAGGCACCACATACACCAGTTAGCCCTTTGTCCATTAAGCATGAACGCAAGTTAGGCTCAGAGGCAATTAATCGAACACGAAGCGTGCACTGATTAATATTCACGAAATTGGGATAACTGGTGAAGGGAAAACTGCCAGGAAACCACATTACAAGCGAAACCTCAAAGAGAGTTGGGCTTCGTCCTCAAAAGGAAACAACACCAGAAAATCTAGCCTTCCATGGATTCAAACAGAAAACACAAATGAAACATGAAGCAGAAACGTAAATGAACAGAAACGTAAATGAGACAGAAACGTAAATGAAAGTAGAAGAAGAAGCAAGAATGAACTCGTAATTAGAAGCAGAAAACGGAAATTTGCATTAAGAACGAAAACCGTAACAAGGGAACAGAAAAATGTGAAAACCTAAAACCAAAGCTCTGAATAATGAAAATAGCATAACAAAATGCCTTGCACGAATCCCAAGGCTGCTATTTAAAAAGAGTCACTCAAAGTCACTGGGCCCTATTACAATACTCTGGCCCAAAACGCAATAAACACTGAACAACATAAAATAGAATTGCGAAATTTCCTAATTAGAAATTAACTAAGGTAAGCGCTGCTTTAGTTGCCCTCTTCAAGTCCACAACCAAAATCCGAATTAAGCCCAATGTTTCATTAATTCCTGAAAAAAGATTAAAAACATCAAATTAGCTAAATGGGACCAAATAATACAACTTCCTAATTAATTGACAATTAAGACCAATCAGTAATTAAAATGGTGCAAAAAGGGTTTAGAAAATAGAAGAAAATGAGGGCACATCAAAACCCCCCATACTTAGCCTTTTGCACTCCTGGGCAAAATGAAACAAAGAACAAAATCCAAGGATATCAAAGAGAGACAAACGAAAACATTCACATATTTCTCAATGAACATCAAGGAATGAAAGTAATGGGTAACATCTAACATAAGGAGATCTGAAAAGTCAAGACATTCATGAAAATCATCCAAGCAACCCAATCATGACAAAATAGTTAATCAGCTCAAGAATGAAAAGTGATAAAGCCTCACAAGATATACACTCTATCTCTCAAGTGTCTAGGCTACTATTTACCCTCAAAGCACCCAAGAAAACAAACACCACATAAACTTGGCAAGATTCTAAAATTGACAATCAACCCATAAACACAAGCACATGAGGATCAAAAGGTCTTTTAAGGTTGTAATGGGGCCAAGGACAAGGTATGGAAAAATATGGAATAAGTGGCTAAATCCCAAAGGAATAGAGGAGCAATGGGGAATAAGTGCATAATAAGAAAAAAATAAGAAAATAAAAAGAAGTAAAGATAAAATTTAAACATAAAGAGTAGAACCAAGAGTCTCATCATTCTTTTGCCATTTAAGATCTTATTCACTCAACTTTATTGCTTTTATTTTTATTTTTATTTTATTTTTCGTTTTTATTTTACTCTATATCCTTTGAGAAACAACATTTCATTCAGCATGTCCAACATTTAACCAATATACAATGTACATCAAGTATGGCCCAAAATACATCATGAAGTATAGCCAACAAAACAAGTTATCCAATGAAACAAACCCCCCCCCCCCCCCCCCCCACACTTATTCCCAAAACAATTCCAAAACTCCAAAATTCCTTAAGGATATGGTGATATCATGGTTTTTCACTTAAGGCTTGTAGTGAGCTTTAAAACAAGGAAAGGGAAACAAGGCTCAAAAGGGCTATCAAAGGAATTAATTCAAGGTAAGTCCATTTGGCTAGAAGCTTATAAGAACAAATTTTCCTCAATCATTTCCAAATATGCATGTGAATTAGGACGCATCAACAAGAATCAAGCCAAGGCTATTGTGCAAGCAATCAATGGGGCAAAACACACCAAATGATTGTGATGATGGATGGCTCAAATTCTCACAAAGGTAAACTCATCACTTTCAAATTGAGCTTTCAAAACTATCATGACATGTAGAGAAGAATCAAGGATTTCAAGTCACAAAATGTCAAGAACTTTTATTTTCAAAACAATTACCCATTTCTTGAACATATCCTATAATTCAAAGAAAAACATGCAAAGTCGTACATGCACACAAAATTGACCCAAAATATTAAACTAAAAATCTGATGAAACTAACAACATTAACAAATTAACACAACTAACAAGTTAACAAAACCAACAAAACTAGCAAAACCAAAGAACACTCCCCCCCATACTTAAACAACACATTGTCCTCAATGTAGCACAATTAAAAGATTAAAAACAATTAAATCATCAAATGGAATCGGACAAGTGTAATAAAAGCAAAGAAGGAGATAGGAAAAGAAAAACTCCCTAAGTCATGGTGGAGGAAGAGTAGGGTGGAGTAAGGAAGTCTCTTCCACCACTACGTCCACTAAAGAAGGGTTCGTGAGGAATGGCTTAAGTCGATGTCCGTTGACCTTGAAGCTCTTGTTTGTGGAGTCGCTTTTGATCTCAAATGTACCATAAGGAAAAACATTAGTAACAACAAAAGGACCAATCCACTTAGACCTCAACTTACCACTCATGAGTCCAAGCCTAGAATTATACAATAACACTTTTTGCCCAACCACGAAGTCTTTTTTAACTATCATGCTATCATGGAACTTCTTGGTCTTTTCTTTGTAGAACTTGGCATTCTCGTAGGCTTCTAGGCGGATTTCATCTAACTCACTCAGTTGCAACTTTCTTTCCTCACCAGCTTGATCCATAGAGAAGTTGCAAGTCTTCACTGCCCAGTAAGCTTTGTGCTCAATTTCCACTGGAAGATGACATGCCTTTCCAAAGACAACCCAATAAGGAGACATTCCTATGGGTGCTTTGTAGGCAGTCCGATGTGCCCAGAGAGCATCATCAAGCCTGGTACTCCAATCTTTCCTGCTTGGCTGCACAATCTTCTCTAAAATTCGCTTGATTTCTCGGTTAGAAATTTCTGCCTGTCCATTGGTCTGGGGGTGGTATGGTGTGGATACCCTGTGTACCACCCCGTACTTTTTAAGCAGGGCATGCATTGTCCTGTTGCAAAAATGGGTTCCTTGATCACTAACAATTGCTTTAGGTACTCCAAACCTGCAAAACAGATTAGACCTGACAAAGTCTGCGACAACTTTAGCATCATTAGTTCTAGTGAGCTTGGCTTCCACCCATTTTGAAACATAGTCAACTGCAAGGAGAATGTAAACATAACCAAAAGAGACAGGAAAAGGGCCCATGAAATCTATACCCCAGACATCAAACACCTCACAGAATAGCATAGGTTGCTGAGGCATTTGTTGTCGCCATGTAAGTGTATTTCCTGCTCTCTGACACTGCTCACAAGTGCTGCAGATCTTCCACGCATCTTTAAAGATGGTGGGCCAATAAAAACCACAATCAAGCACTTTGCGAGCTGTCCTTTGAACACCCAGATGACCTCCCGGTGCGGAAGAATGACAGAACTGCAGGACTGAGTCAGTCTCATGCTCTGGAATGCACCGTCTAATGACCTAATCACTGCACAATTTCCACAAGTAGGGGTCATCCCAAATAAAATGCTTAGCATCACTTTTAATTTTATCTTTTTGGGCCTTAGATGCTAAGGGAGGAAAAACAGAAGCAACTAAATAATTGACAATATTAGCAAACCAGGGAGTAGAAAGAGAGTCAGAAATACTATACAGTATATATAAATGATCATCCGGGAAATCATCCCGAATAGGTGAATCTGCATCAGATACACGTTTGATCCGACTCAAATGATCAGGAACTAGATTTTGTGCTCCGCTCCTATCACGGATCTCCAAGTCAAACTCTTGGAGCCAGAGCATCCATCGGATCAACCTAGGCTTAGAATCAGCCTTCTTCAGCAAGTACTTTAAAGTTGCATGGTCAGTATAAACAATAATGCGGGTACCAAGCAAATAAGATCGAAATTTTTCAAGAGCAAAAACTATGGCTAGAAGCTCCTTCTCAGTAGTAGTATAATTCGCTTGGGCAGCATCTAAAGTCCTAGAAGCATAGTATATCACCCTGGGCAATTTATCAATTTTCTGAGCAAGGACAGCCCCCAATGCATAATTTGATGCATCACACATAAGCTCAAAAGGGGCTGTCCAGTCGGGTGCCTGGATGATGGGGGTGGTAGTCAGTGCTCTTTTGAGGCAATCAAAAGCCTCTTTGCATCTGTCATTAAAGTCAAACTCCACCTCCTTTTGCAACAAGTTGGACAATGGAAGGGCTACTTTGCTAAAATCCCTTATAAAGCGCCTGTAGAATCCTGCATGACCATGAAAAGATCGCACCTCTCGCACACAAGAGGGGTAAGGCAATTGTGAAATAACAGAAATTTTTGCAGGATCTACTTCAATACCCTTATTGGAAATAATGTGGTCTAAAACTATACCTTGCTCAACCATAAAATGACATTTTTCAAATTTTAGAACAAGGTTAGTTTCAATGCATCTATTCAAAACTTTTTCCAAACTATTCAAACAACCATCAAAAAAGGATCCATATACAGTGAAATCATCCATAAACACCTCTATGCAATTTTCTAAAAAATCACTAAAAATACTAATCATGCACCGCTGGAAGGTACCAGGGGCATTGCACAGGCCGAAAGGCATCCTCCTATAAGCAAAAGTGCCGAAGGGGCAGGTGAATGTGGTCTTTTCCTGATCCTCAGGAGCAATAGTAATTTGCATATAACCAGAAAAACCATCAAGGAAACAGTAGTGGGATTTACCTGCCAGGCGTTCAAGCATCTGGTCAATGAATGGCAGGTGAAAATGGTCCTTTTTGGTAACCTGGTTCAGCCTCCTATAGTCAATGCAGACTCTCCAACTGTTCTGCACCCGAGTAGGAATTAGCTCATCCTTCTCATTTTTTATCATTGTGAGGCCGGTCTTCTTCGGGACTACCTGGACGGGACTCACCCATTGGCTGTCGGAGATAGGATAAATGATTCCAGCTTGCAAAAGCTTGGTTATCTCCTTCTTCACTACATCAAGAATCACTGGGTTGAGTATTCTCTGTGGCTGTCTTACTGGTTTAGCTCCATCCTCTAAATTTATTCGATGCATACATGTGGATGGGCTAATACCAGGAATGTCTGCCAGGGTCCAGCCTATAGCCTTCTTATGCTTCTTGAGAACTGACAACAACTTCTCCTCTTGCTCATCAGCAAGGGAGGCAGATATAATCACTGGAAAACTCTTGCTATCATCCAAGTAAGCGTATTTTAAATTTGATGGCAGAGGCTTCAATTCTGGTGTGGTCGGCTGGACAGTGGTAGAAGGAGATGGTTTCTCAGCCTTTACCTCATAAAGAAAGTCAGAGGTATGTGTACTTCCTGAAACATGGTTAGTCCTATCTGACTCTATAAAATCAATCTCGAGGGGTAAAACACCACCACCAGACATGCAATCAATATCACTCTCAGATTCACTCTCAGCATCAAATTCAGACATATGATCAAGTACAATTTCAGACTCAATGCATGAAGAGTGAGAGGCATGCAGATTAGAATAAAGATCAGTCATGTATTCATCAACAACATGGTCAATTATTTCAGCATGAAATACAGAAAGATCTTCAGATGGGTATTTCATAGCATCCAGAATATTAAAATGAACAGTTATATAACCAAACTCCATGGATAGTGTGCCTGCATAAACATCTATCTTAGTTCTAGCAGTTTTCATAAAGGGTCTGCCTAGAATGATGGGAACTGATCCTTGAGAAAATCCATCTTCCATATTCAAGATATAAAAATCAACAGGGAAAATCAGTTCACCAACTCTAACTAAGACATCTTCTATGAAACCAACAGGATAGGCAACACTTCTATTAGCTAAATGATTTACCACAATTAAAAATCGACAGAGGCATAACACTAACAGAGGCTCCTAAATCTAGCATGGCATTGTCAAACTTACTATTCCCTATAATACAAGGTATGCTGAATGTACCTGGATCTTTGCATTTTTCAGGAATTTGAGGAACAGATTTACCAATCAATGCGGAGACATTTCTGCCCATGCTAATTCGTTCACTTCCTTTAAGCTTCCGCTTATTAGTGCACAGCTCCTTCAAGAATTTGGCATATCTTGGAATTTGCTTTATTGCATCCAATAGAGGTATGTTTACCTCTACTTTTCTAAACGTTTCCAAGATCTCTTTCTCTGCCTCTTCCATTTTTTTGTTGGAAACTGCTCTTGGAGGGAATGGAAGAGGGGGAATATGCTGCTTCTGCAAATCAGAATTACCTGCGGAAGAAGATTCACCTGCACAAAAATTGTTAGGTAAATTTTTGTCATCACCTTTCTCTGGAGTAGAGTGAAGTTTGGCAGGTTCATTTGCAGATGAGGAAGGTGCTACGGGTTGAGGTCCTTGACACTGCTTTCTCGACCTCAATGAAATGGCACTGACATTTTTGGGATTTTGGACAGCTTGAGAAGGCAGCTTGTCAGAATTCTGGGACTGTTGTTTATTCAATTGGGTAGCCAATTGTCCCATCTGATTGGTTAAGCTCTGAATGGAGGCTCTGGTCTCTTGCTGAAACTGCATGTTCTGCATAGTCATTTGCCTCACAAGCTCTTCGAGGGAAGGTTGTGGAGGGGCCTCAACTGTTGGCTGTTTCTGGGGTTGTTGCTGTTGTTGGATTGGTGGAGGAATGTATGGTCTGCTTGGGCCAGCAGCATTTTGGAAGGAAGGAGCAGGTTGCTGTTGTTGTTGCTGAGGGCCGGACCATCTGTGGTTAGGGTGATTCCTCCATCCAGGGTTGTATCTGTTGCTGGAGAGGTCATAATTGTTCTGCTGTGGTTGATTTTGTTGCTGAGGTTGAGGAGGTCTATTGTAAATATTTGCAGCATAAGCTTCAGGCTGCTCAATTGCTCCAGGTTGCTGCATGGAAGGGCAAAGGTCTGTATGGTGGTCAGCAGAGGAGCACAAACCACAAACCCTTGCGACAGGTACAGATTTCTGATTCAAGGCCAGCTGGGTTACCAAGTTAACCAATGCATCCAGTTTGCCTTCAAGCTTCTTAGTTTCAGATGATGCAGATGGGTTTGTAGCTACCTCATGTACTCCTCTAATGACTATGGCATCATTTCTGGCGCTAAACTGCTGGGATTTGGAGGCCATCTTCTCAATTAAATTTCTGGCTTCAGCAGGAGTCATGTCTCCAAGGGCTCCACCACTGGCAGCATCTATCATACTTCTCTCCATATTACTGAGTCCTTCATAAAAATATTGGAGAAGAAGTTGTTCTGAAATCTGATGATGGGGGCAACTGGCACATAGTTTCTTAAATCTCTCCCAGTACTCATACAGGCTCTCTCCACTGAGTTGTCTAATACCTGAGATATCCTTCCTGATGGCTGTGGTCCTGGAAGCAGGGAAAATTTTTTCTAAGAATACTCTCTTAAGGTCATCCCAGCTCGTGATGGACCTTGGAGCAAGGTAATACAGCCAGTCCTTTGCCACTCCCTCTAATGAATGAGGAAAAGCCTTCAGAAATATGTGATCCTCTTGGACATCTGGGGGTTTCATGGTGGAGCAGACAATGTGAAATTCTTTCAAATGTTTGTGCGGGTCTTCACCTGCAAGGCCATGAAACTTTGGAAGCAAATGAATCAGTCCAGTTTTAAGAACATATGGGACATCCTCATCAGGGTATTGGATGCACAAGCTTTCGTAGGTGAAATCAGGTGCAGCCATTTCCCTTAGAGTCCTCTCACGGGGTGGAGGTTGTGCCATGTTCTCAGAATGTGCAAAATCAGAATGCTCAGAATCAGAATGCTCAAAATTATAATGCTCAAGATCAGGATGTTCAAAATCACCAATAACAGAATGCACATATTCACCAGTTATGGAATGCTCAGAATGATCAAAAGGTATAAAATGATGCCTAACTAATATGTGAAATGTCCTATCTATCTCAGGATCAAAGGGTTGTAAGTCAGATGGATTGCCTCTAGTCATACACTACATTCAGCATGCACACAACTAGTTGCCTTGTCATGTAAATAAAGGTGTAGGTTTGAACTACAGCTACCCTCAAATGATATCCAAATGACTTGAAATTTTGTGAGCAACCTTATAAAATGATGAGAAGATAGCACAAAAATTTTCAGACAAAAATTCAAAGTCTAACTATGAAAGCTAAAATTGGTAGGTTAAGAAAAATAAGTGAATAAAACTTGAAAAATAAAAAACTTTTGACAGAATCGCTTTTTTTGGACGATGGAGACCTCAGCTGGCCTACCGCGGGCTGTCACAGCATAGGAAATTTTTTTCTACCCCAAATGCATATATAGTAATTGCGATTCTGATAACCGGAGCAAAAGTTATGGCCGTTTGAAGTTTTGACAATCACAATTTGCTAGTTTTTTGGAACTTTCAAATCTGACCAAACTAAAGGCTCTAGCTATTTTTCCCACAAAATATGGATTAAAAGAAGTTACCACAAAAAAAATTCAGCCAAAAATAACAACCCTAGCTACTAAAACAAAAAATCACAAATAATTCAGCATGGGTGGTCGCTAAAATCCGTCGCTAAGGGATTTCTACTACTATAGTTTGCCGCAAGCAGAAATGGTCGCTAAGTCCGTCGCAAAACACTATTCACAGCAAAACACCCAAAACTGAAACAGGGGAAGCGCTTAATGGGAAAACTGAAACAGAACACACATTAAACAAAATACCAGGACATTAAACAACACTAACACACATACTAACACAATACTAACAATTAAACATAAAGCACGAAAGGATTAAACACACAACACTAGCAAGCTATTATGAACCTTTGGACACTGCTCCCCGACAACGGCGCCAAATTTGATCGAGGCCGTACCCGAATCAAATAAACATGAAAATGCAGTAACTAGGAAGTGATCCTAGGTCGTTTCCCAACGAGCAGTGACAAACCAAATGTTCATAATATACTTGCAGTGACAGTAACGATTGGGGGGTTTGGTTGTTTGGTAATTAAAGAGCAGAACAAGTAAACTGGAATACGAAACTACTAATATTAAAAACGGGTTGTTTCCTCTGATTCAGAAGCCATTCTCTTATCCTGGGTTATGGAGAATTCGTCCCTAATAGTCAACCACTTAATCCAACCCTATTTCAATTTCCTAAGCGAAAATCAACTTAGGGTTTTCAATACGTGATTAGGCACCACATACACCAGTTAGCCCTTTGTCCATTAAGCATGAACGCAAGTTAGGCTCAGAGGCAATTAATCGAACACGAAGCGTGCACTGATTAATATTCACGAAATTGGGATAACTGGTGAAAGGAAAACTGCCAGGAAACCACATTACAAGCGAAACCTCAAAGAGAGTTGGGCTTCGTCCTCAAAAGGAAACAACACCAGAAAATCTAGCCTTCCATGGATTCAAACAGAAAACGCAAATGAAACATGAAGCAGAAACGTAAATGAACAGAAACGTAAATGAGACAGAAACGTAAATGAAAGTAGAAGAAGAAGCAAGAATGAACTCGTAATTAGAAGCAGAAAACGGAAATTTGCATTAAGAACGAAAACCGTAACAAGGGAACAGAAAAACGTGAAAACCTAAAACCAAAGCTCTGAATAATGAAAATAGCATAACATAATGCCTTGCACGAATCCCAAGGCTGCTATTTAAAAAGAGTCACTCAAAGTCACTGGGCCCTATTACAATACTCTGGCCCAAAACGCAATAAACACTGAACAACATAAAATAAAATTGCGAAATTTCCTAATTAGAAATTAACTAAGGTAAGCGCTGCTTTATTTGCCCTCTTCAAGTCCACAACCAAAATCCGAATTAAGCCCAATGTTTCATTAATTCCTGAAAAAAGATTAAAAACATCAAATTAGCTAAATGGGCCCAAATAATACAACTGCCTAATTAATTGACAATTAAGACCAATCAGTAATTAAAATGGTGCAAAAAGGGTTTAGAAAATAGAAGAAAATGATGGCACATCACTCACGAGACATCGGTGTTTAGTATTTGAGCTCTCAGCATAGAACACATAAACATCTTTAATTAGAGAAACATCTTTAATTGCATCAACTCTCTCATTAAGAGGACCCAACACCATTAGAACATTGTTTCCACACTTACTTGCTTCTGTTTATTGTTTACAATTAGCATAGAATACACTTTTATTTTCATTCAAAACCATGATTTCTGTTCTCAAATGTCTTCTTAATGAATAAACCTTTGCCAAATAACTAGTTCCCTGAATTCGATACTCGGATCATTCCATTTTAATTAAATACTTGGCGACCCGATGCACTTGCCAGTAAGACCATAAACACACAACTTGTTTGTGGTCTAAGTAGAAACAGCCTCAACACCCACTCATTTTTCTCATTCTTGTGTTGTTCGCTCGATGGGATACTAATTGTTTGTGTGGATGCAAAATCTATTGGCAAGTGTACCAGATCGTCATGTAAATAATTAAAACGGTATGAATCGAGTGTCAAACTCAAGGAACTAGTTTATTTGGCAAAGGTTTGTTCGGTAAGCAGACATTTGCAAACAGAAATCATGGTTTTGAATGAAAATAAAAGTATGTTCTATTCTAATTGTGAAGCAATAAACATGAGCAAGTAAGATGTTTCTGTGCTCTATGTTGAAGGCTCAAGTACTAAACACTGATGTCTCGTGAGTTTAGCCTAATTCTAATTAAACTTTGTTCGCAGATGTCTCTTGTTGAACTTAGTTTAATTGAACAACTTTATGATCACAGCATAATAAAAATTAAATTACCGCACTCCGTGTCCAGACATACGATAACCTAATCTTGCTCTATTAAGCTCTAAGGAGTCAATACATCTTTCAATGCTAAAGCCCTTAACAGTACACACAAATGGGTGATCAAGCCACAAGCATGCAATAATAAAGTGCTGATAGAAACAATGAACACATAAAACAACCTTAATTAGATAGTGAACGAATTTACATCAAATTCTTAGTAAGAATCCCCAACTGAGGATTTAGCCTTCCATAGCAAGAAAGCTCCTTTTACAATGAAGAAGAGGAATAAAGAGAAATCGTTTGCTTACAAAGGAGTAGGGATGTCTCCTCCACCTCTAGGAATCACACAATCGCTTAAAGAGTCACAAATCTCCCTCAAAGGTCAGAACTTGGCTCCTGGCTTTGGTCTCTGTTCGTCTCTTACGACTTTGTTTGTAGTCTATTTAGACCTCTCTTCTTCTGTGCAAATCAGGCTTAAAAAGGGCTTTCTGACCTCGACGTCACGCTTAATGCCATTTTTGCGCTTAGCGCGAGTAAGTGAATTTTGGCTCAGCGCCAAACTCGCGCTAAGCCTGGAAGGTGGCAAATGACTCGCTGAGCGAGTTGATGACGCGCTGAGCGCGTGCCTACATGACAGATTCCCTTCTAGATTCCTCCTACTCGCTAAGCGCGCTAAGGCCTCGCTTAGCGGATGACACTCGCTATGCGCATTGGGCTCGCTTAGCGAGACATCTATTGTGATACTTCTTCAAAATAGCTCCTTTTTGCTTGAAGTTGAAGAGAATTTGACATTAATTCCATGCACAAGGCTTCTACTGAGTGGAAATAAGAATAAAGCAAAATTTATTTACAATCCTACTAAAAGAACCATAAATTGGGGAAAATATATACATTTTGTAAAAGTTTTCTATACAAAAGTTAGTCATATAAGACGACTAACAAAGTCCCCCAAATTTATAGCTTTGCTTGTCCTCAAGCAAAGAAAGAACATTTCACTTGTCCTCAAGTGACAAGATCGTAGTGGTTATTCAAAACAGTGTTTGTTCCAAGGAATTCAATCACATGAAATGAATGACATACAATGCTTCAATCAATAACTTCTCACAAAACATGCAGCTTTCAAAGATATTAACATAAGCATTAAAATAGACAACTGAAATAAGCTAGTGAGAATGACAGGTCTCAAGGAAGGATCATAAACCAATGCCTCACCGGTCACTATTTTTCACTCACGCACAAGTGTTTAGGCTTATTCAACAATCAGCAACCAACACAAGTCTCAATCTTTGCATTTCATCTCATATCATACAGTCAAGAACACACAAACTGAATCCGAAGGACTTTACTAGGCTTGTAATGAGGCTGGGGTGCAACAAATCATGGTTTTTCTAGGATGCAAAAGCTTAGGTTCTAGGAGAGCATTCATCCTTAGATTAACCCTTTCTATAATTATTCCTAATTTCTATTACATTCCTTTAGGTACTTAGCTTTTCTTTTTCTCATTTAACAACACACACATTTTATTTAGGATACTTACAAATGGTTTTTTTTAACACATTACTTACTATGTATGCTATTATTTCCTTACCATTGAAAGCTTTCACCCAGTGAACTCCCCCAAATTTGGGACAAATTTGCTTTGAACCATAATATCCTTTTATGAATGATGCTCTCCTACAACCTAAGACAAGGTAGAAGGAGATAAACTATACAGGCTCAAGGTTCAATCAAACAATCATACTTTCAGTTCAAAATGGGTGCAAAGGAGATGTCATTCATTCACAAGGTAATCCTTTTAGCTAAGTGGCTCATTCAATCAAAACATGGCCTTCTTCCTCTTCAAACTCATGCATTCATTCCATATTCAGAGATTCATGCAAAAACAATTACTTAATGTTAGTCGTTCTCTCACAATTAAAGATCACACTCTCACCGAGTTACAGCTAATGCGTTCCTTCACAATCAACCTGACAATCCAACTAACATTTTCAGTCATGATTCTAATTCCATGTTCTTTCTCTTCTAATGACTGCATGCTCATTCAAGGCATATGATCTACACATTTCAATTCACTCAATTCATACAATTGATCAATTCAAACCAATCACAAACACTGACTTTCAAAATCAAACATCAACCACTGGATAATATAAGTGCACTGTTCAATCGAGCTTTATACAAGCTACCAACCAAAATAAAAACTATAATTGAAATTTAAAGCTGAACTGAAGTTTTAAAAAAACTGAAACATAAACATAAATCTAAATTATAAAAATGTACTAAAAACATGATAATAATAAGACTGTTCAAAATGCAGGAAAAATAAAAATCCTGATCCTATCAATGATCCTGTGCATGCTCATTCAGGTCCAGTGCTGGTGCAGATGGTGAATCCCGAGAAAGATGCAGGTCTGGCACTGGTACAGATGGCTTAGGCTAAGAAGAAATAGCTAGATCAGCCTCAAAGATAAAAGGCTCTGGCGGAGAGGGCTCTGAATCTTCTGAATTGTCTTCCTCTTGATCTGGTTGAGGCTCTTGGGCTGCAAAGGCCTCACCCCCTCCCAAAGAAGAAGGCTGGACTTCTGGCTAGGCCACCTTCTAAGAAAACTCCTCCAAACTCATAACAGGCCACTGCTGGACCGCAGCCTACAAGCTCTACATAATCAGGAGCTGGTCCTGATGCAGGCTCTAAAGCATAGTCATGATAGGATCTAAGCTCGGAGCGGAGGAAGTTGGAGGAACTGGAGCTGTCAGTGGTGAGGGAAGAGTAGAAGTAGTTGAAGCTAAAGTAGAGGGAGTAGTAGTATCAGGGGGAGCTAAAATGGATGGGGCCTTAGGTCCTTTAGCCCTGGATTTGCGGGTCCCTGGAAAAGTGATCGAAGGGTCATCCAGGTTCCAACAATTTTTCTTAATATAAGCCAAATTAATGGTTGGGTTAAGTGACTCAAGGGTCAGAGAATCTGATGTGACTCCTCGGGCCTTGCACAGGGCAGTGATAAGAGCTGGAAAACCTAGCCTCGAGGAGTCATGCTGGGCAATAAGAGAAATCTGACCTAAGATTAGGGATCCTAGGTTCATATCCATCTTCATGATAAGCCCATAGATCAACTTAGCCCTGTCCAAAGTAATATCAAAAGTGTGGGATGTCGGGGCTAGGTTAGAGAAAGATAAAACACTCCAGGCCTGGGCCAGAGTAGTAAGATTCTTCCTTAAGATCTTTAGAGGCAAGCCATCGACATTAAGCTCAAATCCCCTCCCAGGGATACATAACCGGGCTACCAACTCTTGAGGATCTGACCTCAACCTACAAAACCTGGAGTAAGCGGGCAAGCTCTCCCCTTGCTCTAAGACCACTGGTGTATGCAAGAAGGTGTTGAGGGAGTCAACATCAAACTTAATCAGGTGCCCTCAAACCCTTACTTGCTTTGGCAATTTCTCCTCAAGGTCATAAAGGTTGGCATAGAATTCCTTCACAATTTTCACATCAATGCTTCCATCAGCAAAATTAGTGAGCTCCTTGTGCCAATTCCTCCTCTCAACCTCTCTTTTGAATTCATTAAATTTAGTAACATACAGTTTCACATTCCTTTCCGAAAGGATCTTTTGGCCAAGCACATTGTTTGCGTATCGATCTCAGGCATCTTGAGATATAAATCTAGATCTATCATACCTAGCCTGGGACACTGAAGTTGTGGCTTTTCTCTTACGGGAAGCCATCTGTAATACAAAAAAATCAAAACACAAGATTAGACAATAATTTATTCAATTTAAAAAGCAGAAAATAAAACTAAAAAACAGACTGGGCGCTTAGCACAACAGATTTGCTTAGCGCGCCTTATGAAAATGACTCATGGGCTAAATGCGACAACCATGTGCTTAGCGATTGAACACATATTAATATTTTTCTGTAGAATAGGCTTAGCGAGTAGGCTCGCTAAGCCAAATTCCATAATTTTACAAAACAGAGATGATATTAGGCTTAGCGCGACAAGGTGCTCTTAGCGTGACTAATATATTGGACAGCACAGGCTTAGTGAGCAGGCTCGCTAAGCCCAATTCCAAGAAATAAGAAAACAAAGAGATAATTTCCTTTAGCGTGATAGGGCATGCTTAGCACACAACAAAACATAAAGTTAACTAACCTAAAGTTTGAAACTTGGAAATAAGATGAGCAAGGTTAAAAAGCTTACTTGTTCTGTTGAATATGAGTGCAAAGAGGAGCAAAGGTGCAAGCAATGCAGGGAAATTAAAGCACTATGTATAGGGAATACAATGAATGGAGTGGAATGCTCTCACGAGTAAAATGGTATCTGCCTAAGGCAGTTGCCATTTTATTTTAGTAGTTTCATATGGCTCGCTTAGCGCACAGTCCCGCTTAGCGAGTCAATACGATGTTTGAGTTTTAAAAGCCCATGTGCTTAGCGCAACTGCTCGCTAAGCCCAATTCAAAATTTTAAAATTCCAGAGAAGGATTTGGGCTTAGCGCGTACATACACGCTTAGCACATTTTGCAGCTCTGATTTGTCCAGCAACTCGCGCTTAGCGAATAAAATGCTCCTTACATGCAGTGGTGGGTCTCGCTTAGCGTGTGTGGCTCGCTTAGCGCAATTCGAAAGAAATAAATTCTAGAGAAGGATTTGCGCTTAGCGAGTCCACACTCTTAGCCCAATTTGAAAGAATTAAAATCTAGAGAAGGATTTGGGCTTAGCATGAAGAATCGCGCTTAGTGGGACCACTACAGCCAATGATCAGGGGTCAAGGCGCTTAGCACAACAACAACTTGCTTAGCGCGGAAGGAAGATTCGCTTAGCGAGTGGACTGCTGAAAAATTTTCTAAGTTAATTTTCTGTCCACAACTTTACAAAAACTTATTAACCCTTTTTCCAATACTAAACATGCTAAATTCAAACAATCACAAGCAATCAAACTTAACTAAATGCAAGGAAAACAAAATTAAAAATGGCTGGGTTGCCTCCTAGTAAGTGCTCGTTTAACATCACTAGCTTGACGAATAGCTCTTTCATGGGTCTGGATCAAATTTGGTTCCCTCCACCAGAACCTCTTTTTCATACTCCTTCACCTTTAAGTAGACATTTTGGTCTGACAAATGTTTGTCTTCATCAAACAACTCAAAGCTAATCGTTTGGTCTTCAATACCCATTTCTAGCTTATTCTTTCCATGTCTACTACACAACTTGTAGTAGCTATAAATGGACGTCCCAAAATTAAGGGAATAGTTGCATCTTCCTCTATGTCCATTACCACAAAGTCAGCAGGAAAGATAAGGTGTTTGACTCTGACCAAAACATCTTCTATCACTCCATAGGGCCTGGTGATGGAGCGATCTGCTAACTGTAAAGTCATCCTAGTCGGCATTATCTCCAACTCTCCAAGCCTCCGGCACATGGAAAGCGGCATCAAATTAATACTGGCTCCCAAATCAATAAGAGCCTTGCCAACAGAAACTTCACCTATAGAACAAGGTATAGTAACGCTACCTGGATCCTTATGTTTTGGTGGAAGGATGCGTTGAATTACAGCACTGCAGTTTCCCTCCACAACTATGGTGTCACTATGGATGTACTTGTTCTTCTGAGTTAGCATATCTTTCAAAAATTTAGCATAGAGTGACATCTGCTATAGAGCTTCTCCAAAGGGCATGGTGTCATACCCTAATTTCGTCCGGGGACACTTACGGTCGGCTTGCGAACATTTTTTTGATCCCTTCGGGACAATCAAAACAAATGTTGTTGCGTAATCTATAAAGTTTCACAACATTTTGGAAGGAAAAGCAAGTGTTGTTGTGTAATCCGTAAAGTTTCGCAACATTTTGGAAGGAAAAGAAAGCGTTGTTGCGCAATCCGTAAAGTTTCACAACATTCTGGAAGGAAAAGCAAGCGTTGTTGCGTAATCCATAAAGTTTTGCAACATTCTGGAAGAAGAAGCAAGCGTTGTTGCGCAATCCGTAAAGTTTCGCAACATCCCGAAAGTCAAGACAAGCATCGTTGCGCAATTCGTGTAGTTTCGCAATGTTCCAAAAGAAATCTGCCCAAAAATGTAAAAGAAGGGGTGTATTTAGCAAAATGGGGGGGTGTAAACAACAATCTGGACCACTTGGGCCCTTCTAGAAGATTTTGGAGAAAAGGTTGCTTCTAGTGGAAGCAACCCAGCTTGCTGGGGCGAGCTGAGCTCGCCTAGGCGAGCTGGGCGGCAACCACCTCCGCTTTTCTCCTATAAATAGGGGAAGGAGGGGTAGAGGAGATGGGTTCAACATTTTTATGCAGTCTGTAATCACTTGAAATTAGTAAGAAAATTATTTCTGTGAAGAAAATCCAAGTCGAGATGTTTCCGTAACGCTTCCGAAATGTTTTCCGTAAGTGATTCTGTGGAAGTTCTTCATCGTTCTTCGTCTTTCTTCGATCTTCAACTAGTAAGTTCTCGAAATCGAATCCTTCAATTCATTCTATGCACCCTCAGTGGTCCATTTTTGTTTTACGTACTTTCATTTTTATTTCGCTTACTCTTCATACCCCCATTTCTTTGTTTTTAACGAGCTTTGACCGATCGTTTAAGGCGTTATCTCACATAATAAATGATAAAATGAATTTCAACCGATCATTTGCGTTGTCACTTCATTTAATCACCGTTAAAAAAAATCTGACCGATCGTTCATTCTATAACCTCGGTTAAACAAAAAGGAAAAATAATAATAAAATAATAAAATAATCCAGAAGGCCCAAATTGGACTTTTTCTTTGAAAGTTTCCTGTGAACAAGTTGACAATAACCAAGCAAAACTAAGGCTAAAACCAACACACAAATCAAATTTCGTCCACAAAAAGGTCACTTGAAACCATTTTAAAGGTCCAACGCCTTAAAATGGTCCCCTTCACTTTCATTAATTAAAATGGGCCGTTCCAAAGTATGACACGCACCGCATAACTTTACTGCTTTCGCCAGAACTACGTAGGTCTGAGTTCCTCATCGCAATTAAGGATACGTAGGAGCAAAATCCCCGCTTTTGTCGACCCCAAAAGAGATCGTTCAAGATCTGACGCCTTAACGTTTCTCACTCCAAAAGAGATCGTTCAAGGTCCAATGCCTTAACGTTTCTTTCTTTTCCAAAATCAGCAAGAACTACATAGGTCTGAATTCCTCACCACAAATCGAGGATACGAAGGAGCAAAAGCCCCACTTTTTTCGACCACCCCTTTTCAAAAAAAAAGAGATCGTTAATGGTCCAATGCCTTAACGTTTCTCTTCTTTCACAACCAGGTGATCGTTAGTGGCCCAACGCCTTAACGTTTCTCTCTTTTCAAAACCAAGAGATCGTTAATGGTCCAACGCCTTAATGTTCCTCTCCTTGCAAAATCAAAAGATCATTTAATGGTCCAACGCCTTAAATGACCTTTGTTCAATTAAAATCTATCTTGCGAAAAAGATAAAAACAAATTAACCAACGTTTAATTCTCAAAGAACTACGTAGGTCTGATTTCCTCATTGCAATTGAGGATACATAGGAGCTAGGGAAACACCCTTGTCGACCACAAAAAATAAAAAAACATAAAAAGCATAAAAATACAAAAACATAAAAAAGGGAAAATAAAAACAGTTTGAAGTCATGATATTACACATTTAATTAAAGGTTGTCGTCCTGTGTGGCAGACGCGTGGGGTGCTAATACTTTCCCCGTGTGTAAAAACAACTCCCGAACTCTTTACAATTAAAGTTCGTAGACTGCATTTTGGTTTTTCCGACATTTTCCTCGAATAAACGTTGGTGGTGACTCCGCGCGCCTTCCTCCCTTGGAAGACGCATCCCGTGAGCCCTGCGTCGCCCTCCCGCCGGATGGTAGGTTGCGACAGTTGGCAACTCCACTGGGGACTATTTTTAGAGAGTTAGGCTTTCTAAACTTGTGCAATATCATGACTTCCCCTTTTTTTTTGGTTTCTCTTTATTTCTCTTACATTCTTGTATATAACTCTTTGATGTTTTTAGTGTGTTTTTTTAATGTATGCATGAGATAGATATTTATTCATTTGATATACACAAACACCAACACTATTTGCGCACACGGTGAGTTGAAAAAGGGGCCTATACCCGGGTCCATGGGAACATAGGAAGTGGAGGTGAATCTGTGGTCATGCTAAGTCTCCGACTTGCTTGATGACAGTGAAACCTCACCTAGAGTTTTTCTCTTTGATGATATATTGTCGCTGGTAGTCTCTACTCCCACAATGTTGATATCAAGGGAATGATATCTCTAGAAACCATTTAGGGAGATATGACCACCTTGGGAATTATCACTAAAAGCCTTTTAGATTCTCCCGTCTAGGTTCCTAAAATGGGGGCACAAAGCAAACACGCTGCGTGCCTTTTTAACACTGCCATGCATATAACCTAAATGTCATGTACGCCTTTGTTGTATGATTATTTGTGGATATTGTCATGTTGTGTACATCCCCTTGTTGCGCTTTTGCGCATTTGCATCATGTCGTCACACACATGTTGTATGTTGGTCTTGTCTTTTGTCACAGGAAGTTGGAAGGTCCATATCACCTTCTTAATTGCACACATAGGGCACTGCGCCCCCAAAAGCGCAAGTAAGAAGAGATGATTTTCCGGGCTCTCGTGTTTGTAAATGCATTCATATCATGCATCGCATAAGCATCTCTTCATGGCATAGTAATGGACATATCGTTCCTGCATCTGTCACCTATCATATTCATGCATTGCATTTTGCATAAGTCATTTCATCACCTTGCATCTACATCTAACATGCTTTTTGCATACCTTTTATTTTCATGTTTTCTCATGCATAATCCTTGCATTTTCCTCTGCAAAAAAAAAAAAACAAAAAAGGAGAAAGTGTGAAAATTCACACTGCATTCTTAGTTGCATGTGTTAGGTACCATGAGCCAACCATGTTGGGATCATAAACATGTTTCTCTTAAAAAAAATGATTGAACATGGTAACTAATGCATGGTTAACTAGGAAATGATGTTTTCTCGGGCATCTCAATCTCATAATTACATTTGCCATGCATAGCATAAGTATGCCCGAGTCATTCATCTCTATGAGGTGTTGTCAAAAACATTGGCGATCAAAATTTCTTTTCCTTGGATTATGGGGTTAAACCAAGCTCAAGCTTTTAAGAAAAGGTTCGCCAAGTCAAGTTGAAGTATGGAAGTAACCGTCTTGCAAAATTGGGGCAAAAGATGAATCGAGTTACATCGCTACTTTGTCTACTGCCAAGCACATTTAGGACTGTTGATGTCCCTGTTACTTCCAGTTTCACTTTAACAAAGATGTCATGGACCATGCTGAAAATCTAAATTGATTCAACCCCATGTCCTGCGTAAAAATTCACAAATACTTCAATTGTGCATCATTCGCATACATCCATGCTTTTCATTGGTTGCATTGCTTATTGCATTCTTTCCTTGAAAACCACATTGTAATCATTGTAATCAAGTAGAAAAAACGTTCTTTACGGCGCCCTTACCAAATGCGAGCTAGAGCTAGAGTAATGGGTGATGTAAAGGAGGTACAAGAATAGATCAAGGCTGACATAGAGGCCATGAAAGAGGAAATGGCCACAATGATGGAGGCCATGATGAGCATGAAAGAGATAATGGAGGTCAATGCGGCTGCAATAGCCGTTACCAGCACCATTGCTGAGGTGGACCTGACTCACCCATCTAGCCTCAACCAAACAAATCATCCAACCTCGGATATGAGAGGCAAGGAGTTGGGAAGTACAGGCGACCCCCATTTTGTGCAAGTCCAAAACAAGCATGCTTTCCTGCCATATGGTTTGCCTCCGAACTATACTCCACCTAATGAGAATGTCAATAACTCCACTCCCATACTCATTGAGAGCCAACAACCTCAATCCAATCATGCACATGTCTCTCAACCCATGGGGGGGGGGACACATGAAATGCCCCACCATAATCTAGCCAACTTCGAGCCTTGCCTTGAATACGCCACTAAAGGGCAAACAGTTGATGGTGAGCCCCTGCCAAACACTTCAGGAGGCCCTCATTTTTGCCCACAACCGCAACCCTTGCATTTTGCGGTGGGAAGAGGCCCCTCCGGCTATGGCTGAAAACGAAAAGTTGGATCAGATAGAGGAAAGACTAAAGGTCATTGAATCTAGGAAGCAGAGATTATGCCTTTGCTGACATGGAAGAATTGTGCCTAGTGCCTGATGTCATCATCCCTCCCAATTTCAAGGTGCCTAACTTTGACAAGTACAAGAGGACTACTTTCCCTAAGAAACATCTAAAGATGTATTGTCGGAAGATGGGGGCATACGCAAAAGATGAGAAACTGCTGATACATTTCTTCCAAGAAAGTCTTACTAGGGCAACTGCCACTTGGTATACTAACTTGGAACCTTCCCGAGTCCATTCTTGGAAGGACGTAATAGTTGCCTTTGTTAGGCAGTATCGGTACAATTCTGATATGGCTCTGGATAGGATGCAACTACAGAACATGTGCAAAAAGGAGCATGAATCCTTCAAAGAATACGTCTGAAGGTGGAGGGATCAAGCAGCCCAAGTGGCAGAGTATTAAATGAAGGTCTTAAATGCACACTTGATAAGACTTTGGACTTCATTTATTCTTCATAAGACTTTGACAAATCCTAAGAGAATGTTTTCTACAAAATAAAATCTCAGATGCAGAGTATTAAATGAAGGTCTTAAATGCACACTTGATATTATGTCAAATCATGTTTATGAGATATCATTTGAAAACCTCAGAAGTAGAGCTACATATCATGATCTGATAGCACATCAAACACAATTTTTATCACTTGTATTTATTTGAATCTAATAAAAAAAATTAAGAGTCATAATTTATCTTTAAGACACAAATATTTTTTGACTTAACAAAATATATATTAAATGAGTTATCATATAAGATACTTTTCTTTTCTCGCTCAATCTTATCCTCATTACTTATGTGTAACTCTTTTTTACCATTTTTCAATTTAAAATCCCTTTTTCATATTCTATCACTCTTACACTCACACAACAATCAAATAAAAAAAAATATTATGAAATTTAGAATTCTACTTTCTTTTTATTTTGTTTAATGTCAAACTATTTGTTTTAATTAATTATTACACTTTTTTTATTTTTAATTAAAATATTTGGTCACTAAAAAATTGATAAAAAATCAAAATAATAAAAAATTCATTCATGTTTTTGTTTTAAAATAATATTATCAAAAAATATTTAAATAATAAAACTAGGATAGTTTGATATGGTTGAGAGAAAATTTTAGATCTCTCTTTTATTTAAATTAAAATATGATATGTGATTAAAAAGTATGGTATGTAGTTAGTTTATTTTTTTTCTAATGATTATATTCATAAAACATTGTTAAATAAATTTCAAGTTAATTGTAATGTATGAACGTATAATGGATCTTTAATATGAGACGTGTTTGCTTCTTCTTTTTTAATCTAGATAAGAAACACGAACTAAATTAAAGTTTAAATCATAAAGAAATCAAAATAAAAAGTTAGTATAATAATAAAGAACGTAAATTTATGTAAGTTTTAATCTAAAATGGTGATATTTTGTAGATATATAAAATAGATTATAGAGATAGAGCTAAGCATTTTTTAGGGCCCACATATAAAAATTAAATTAGAATTTTAAAATTAATATATTAAGTTTTCTTTTATTTGGTATCACCGTAGTTAAGATGTTAACTCCGGGGTGATACCTCAAGATATCATTACAAGTTTCCTTCCTTTGCATCTATGATGAGACTAATCATAATCATTAATCATGACTTATACTTAAAACTTCTCAAATTTAACCAACAACTAAAATAATCATAAAATTTGTTGCTTACCATAGAAACCAAATTTATATAAACTAGGGATAGAGGGGCATCGTGTGCCTCTTTACATATTTTAAATAAAAATAAAAAAGAAAAGAAAAAGATTTAAAAGTTACAAAAAAATAATTAACAACATAAAAGTAGTGAGTAGTTATTAGGAGAATAGTAGAAATTTAAAAATTGATAAAAAGAGTAAAATTGTGCAAAATTTGTCGACCAAAAAATGGACATTCCCTTTATTAAATAGTATATATTAAACAAGGTACAAGATTATAGAATTGCGGTTAGAGAAAAGAGATTTATAGTTTATAAAATTCATAACAATTCTAATGATAGGAAATCTGTATTTATTTAGATATCATGTTCAAAGTTTTAAAAGTGTAACTGACCCTTACGTATAAAAAAGGCACAATTGGCCTTAAATTTATTGAAAAAGATGGTTGTATTTTTGTATTTTTTGAGAGGTATATCATTTTCAATGGCAAGAGAAACATGAAAAGGAGGGAGAGAAAATGTGAAATTTAAAAGAAAATGAAGAAGTCATAGAAAATCAAATTGTATAATGCCATTATAGAAAAATTATATACACATATGTTGTACATATTTGCTTTTTATTTTTATAGGATTTCCTTTTATATAAATATTTGTGTATAAATAAAAATTTTTGGTGTAAATTAAATGATAGATTGATGGTAACATATGAATATATTGAAGGTTTAAATATATTTTTAGTCCATACAATTTAATACTTTTTGTTCTTGTCCTTATAATTTTTTTTTGTTTAATTATTCATTTAGTCTTATAGAGTTTACACTTATCCCTCTTAGCTTTTATAGTTAATAAGCAAATTTTTTTAATCCCTGAAGTTTATATTTTAATTCCCTAAAGGTCTGTGTCGTTAGAGTAAAAAAAATTTAACGACAATGACTTTTTGAAAATTAAAATATAAAATTTAGGAACTAAAAAAATTAACTTATTAAACTTTAGGGACTAAAAAAATTCACTTATTAACTATATGTACTAAAAGGGATAAGTTTGGAAACTCTAGGAACTAAATGAGTAATTAAACCTAATTTTTTTAATTCTTGCATATTATGTTTGGTTTGGTTTTAGTCCTTAAAGCATTTTAGATAATACTTTGAATAATAAAAAAATATTATCTAAAACGTTATAAAGATAAAAAAAAATAAACATAATTTACAAGAACTAAAAACAAAAAACAAAAATTATAAGGACAAAAAACAAGAAAATGTTAAATTACAAGGACTGAAAATATATTTAAGCCTAAATTAATAATTATTGGAAAACAATAGAATCTTGAATTATATGATTCTCACAAATAATAGATAAATAACACTTACATTTCTTCATGGTGAGACTTCTCTCTGATGTACGTTGATTTCTTAGAATATTAGAGAAACAAAATTTTCTTTCTTGATTATTCTTTATGTCTCTCTAAGTTTTGGATGGTTAAGGGTTAGAGAGAGCATTGTTCTTTCAAAAAAATGGCATTGCTTCACGTTAGTGGATATTAATCCCTTTATAACTACTACTCTTATTAAGTAATAGTTATCTCTAGAAATTTCTCCTATTTAACCCAATTACAATTTAGTCTTTAATTATTAATTATTTATTTATTAGTTCCTATATAAGTCACATGTCTCTCACATGAGATATTAATTCTAACATTCTCCCACTTGGCTCGTGTAACATTACTAAACATTGTGGACTAAATAAATAAATAGATTAAACTAACATAATGCGCATTAAAATGAGTAAATTGTTCTATACATTGGATACATCATAATTTCATTATTAAAAATAGAAACCAATTCAAGTCGTGGCGGTTGTACATCACTTAATCTACATAGTTCCTTCCATGTATTACAAATTAGTCTTCTCCTTAATATGATCATTAGTTAGGAGTACATAATTGATACAACATAATGTCTTTATTCAAAACAAAACCTGCTAACATTATTCTAATACAAATATTCATGCAAACATAGAGAACAAATAATTAGAAACATATCATAAATGAACTAAGAGTGTCAGTAAAATAAATAAGGTAAATTACACTTAATGATCATCAATAACAAATATTTTCAACATGTTCTATAAATGTCTTGAGCGGCAATCCCTTTGTCAAAGGGTCAACTATCATAAGGTTTGTGTTTATATGTTCACTACTACAATTTATTGATTTAACATCACAAGCTTAACATTGGTTTTTTAAAAAACTGATGTTAAGAATAGTGCGGTGGCATTTTCGTAAACAAGTTGACTTAATTAACATCGGTATTGAAAAAACCGATGTTAACTAGTTGATGTTAACATCGGTTTTTCCAAAACCCGATGTTAACATTAATATCTTAACAGCGGTGATTGAAAAACTGATGTTAACATCAACTAGTTAACATTGATTATTTAAAAACTGATGTTAACTTTAGAAAGTTAACATTGGTTTTTTAAAAAAACCGATATTGACATCAACTAGTTAACATCGATCATGTTTAAGAAACCGATGTTGTTTCATTCATAAGTTAAAACCCAAAAATCCATTTTCCCCCACGCGATTAGTAACCAAAACTCGAAAGACTTATCTTTCCTCCTCACTCAAGCTGCCATTAAGGTTTGTGTTCGGGTTCGCACAGGCTCCACGAGTTACCATTCATGACTGCCGCGATTTAGGTACGTGGCTAAACCTTCATGTTGCTTTAACCTTTATCCCTATAGAATGTTAAATTCGGGTTGGTGAGTTCATTGTTTCGTAGGTGTTAGACATAGTCTTGGCTCCTGGTTGGTGGGTTCGTGAGTTCATGAGTTGGTGGGTTCACGGGTTGGTGAGTTCATTGCTTCGTAGGTTGCTCTTTTTGGCACTTTTGATTATGTAATTTTTCTCTTCAACTTTTGATAGCTGTAACAATTCTCAGATTTTACTTCGAAGGGATAACATTTGATAGCTGTTACAGTTACATCAATTCCATAGCCTTTACCCCTCTCCTAACAATAATGCTATTAAGGGTAGTCCTTAGAGCCTTTCTTAAGACATCATAAAACCCAATTTCAGTGTGATTAAGGCTAGGATAATTGTGACACCCCAATGCTAAACCACCCTCATAGTACACTACAAGATGCAAAAACCAGTGCCCAATTGATAGCACAATAATGTTGTCGTTGTCGTTCCGGTAGACAAGATTCAGGGTTGAACCGGTGGATAACATGCAAAGAAAGGACTTTAATTGGTTCATAGGCACTGAGTCCCCAGCAAAAGCTACATGCTTGTTGCTAATGAGTTGGAGAAAAGTTTGAGCCTCAAACCTTGGAAGACTGCATTTACTTGGTTTCCATCTCCAGTATAGATAGCCAGAGTTAGGCCTTCCACGTGTTATGCAATTCTGGCCTTCTTTGATTGTACCACAGGTTGTACTATTGTACAAAGGGCCTCTCCTATCTCGGATCCATTTGCCATCAAAGTTGTCACATGGGGTCTCATAAGTTTTTTCCTTTTCTGCCAATTAGGAACATTTAAGTCTAGTGAACCAACAAATCCTACATCCCAAGTTGCTAATTAGTAATTACAATTCGACAAAACTTAGATATATATAGTTCCTTTGATGCTTTTATGTTGTTGTCAAACAAACCAGAATTGGAATTTTATCTATGTTTCCTACAAAGAAACATGTAAGTCTAGTGAAGCAACAAATCCTACATCCCCGAGTTGCTAATTAATTGCAATTTGACAAAACTCAGATACAGTTCTATTGATGCTTTTGTGTTGTTGTTGTCTAATCAAAATTGAAATTTTAACTCAAATAATCTATGTGGACATTTAATGCATCACTTTATTATTTTTACAAATTAATATAACTCCAGTTCTTAGAGGCAAGTCAAGAGCTTATAGAGCTAGAATCTGTCCTCCCATCAACCACTACTCCATAACGAGTCAGATCGAAATATTCTAATAGCATTGAATATAACTCAATGTATTCAGTTGAGCCATTAGAAGGGCTATTATCTTGTGAAGGTGGTTCAGTTGAATCAGCATGAGGAATTTCATATGGGGAAGGATAATCAGCTAGAGGTTCTACAGCTAAAATGGTTAAATCCCTCGCAAATGCTATGTCAATTTTAGAACTAACTATATAAACAATTGCTATACTCAAAGCTTAATGCTAGTATATTTTTCATTTTTGGCCCAGATCCTGAAAGTATGCTTTGCTAACTCCTAGTCTCCTACTAATATTATTAGCACTTTTGCATGGGACTGACCCTTTTTAATATGTTTAGTTTATAATCTTAAGTTTATTGAATTATGCTGAACTTAATATCTTATTATATGCTAAACGTAGAGTTTTTCTTTAAAATTGTAACTGTTTGACACATTCATAAGCTTTTATGTTTTCATAAATTTCATTTAGTACCATGCAAGTTTTAGAAACAGATCCTGCATGGTAACGATGCTTGACTACTTGAAAGGGGTATTCTATGACAAGGAAACATGACAATCCCTGTGTATGGCTTTAGGTATTTAGCCCCCCTTAATGGAATATGGCTTTAGGGTGTATTTTTTATTTTGGCCTTACACTTTTTACACACTATTTTAATTCAAAAATTTCTATTCTATTTCTATTTTCTGTATTTTCTTCCTCTAAACCAAATACACACTTATTATTTCCTTTCTCCCTTCTTGGACTGCAAGTGAGGCCCCTTAAGCACCACTCTAGTAGTGACCTTCTCCTATGCCCCTAGCAAGGTATAATACCACAAAAAAATATTGGATACATCAACAGTAATAACAAAAGCTCTAATGTAACCACTTTGAAAAAAGAAAAAGGTGTAACTTGGTTGATCATCTTTTGCTTCATACTTTATAACACTAAAGAATTGAAATGGAAAACTACTTCATAATTAGAATTGGTAAACATTAGCAGCAAATTACAACATCAAGTCTTCATTCTCTGGTATTTTGTGATAAAATTAATAACCATGAATGACATACTCTGAAATTTACTCCTCTCAGCCAATTAATATACATGAATTCCTGACCCAACTGTTTGAAAAACCACACAACCTCTCTAGATTCACTCTAAGAAGATTTGGCGGCAGTTGAATGGCTGGTATGAAGGGAAATGCTTATATTTACACTTTAAGTACATACTACATAAGGCTAGAAAAAGTACTTAATTCACTTATTTTATATATAATTTCTGGTTTTTCTATATTCTAAAAACTAGGCATGGAAGTTGATTCAATTGGTTCAAATTGTTGTTCAAGAGGAGAGATTGAAAATCAATCAGGAAGTGAACTAAAGGGTTGAAGTAGGTTTGGCTTCAGCTAGTTAATTAGGATTCAAAATCATCCTTGAAAACCTTTTCCCCTACTCCTGTATATATATGCCACATGTTTTCCTCGTTTGCATAATTGATCTTTTCCACACATGTTTTACCATCAGGGCTGTTTTGGGCCAATTCATTTGGGCTGAAACCTATTTGGCATATTCCAAATAGAACCATTTTCCTTGGTCCATAATTGTACAAAGTCTGAATGACAAACACAAACAATCTTTATTTCAATTTGTGGAGCTAGCTAGCTTTTCAATTCTAAACCATGACTTTATAATTGAAAATTAAATGGCTATTTTGAACACTGCATGTTACTACTATATTATAATAGAAAAATTGAAGATGGTGAATATCAAATGGCAAAAGACAGAGAGAGCTATAGACTAACTTTTACTTGTTTAGTATATGCTAGAATGAGAACATCAGCATACTCATGTTGTGAGTACTGCCTACTGCTGGAATAGAATTGAGGCATGAAATAGTTGTTGAGGTAATCATTGCTACCCAACCCAATTGAGTATATGCACTTGCTCAAGTAATTTGCAGCTGAGTCCTTATTTCCCAGTAAATTTACCAATTGAGAAACTATGCTTTGGTAATTTTGCACCTGCCCACTAAAGCTAATACGCCCTCCCTACAAAACATATGAACAACTTTAGAACATAAATACCTTAACAAATGAAGATTAAAAATAGTGATGTTGCATGAAGCAAAATGAAACTATAAAAGGGTATCGGTTGCTGCCCAGTTTCCTCCCTAATTCCAGCAGTAGCAGATGCATAATTGACTCCTTTGAATATAGCATCGCCACTTGCATCAACATATGGAGGTATGTAATCATCGAATCCCAAAAGTTCAGCTGTTAAATTTCAACAAAAAGTTAAAACAAGAGTGAAACCTTTCTATGGTTTCAATTTTATGTACCAGATCTACTTTTCTCTTGCTTATGTTTCTACCAAATCAGTTCTGCTGGTAAGTAACCATTTGGCAGTAAATTTCTCCTGTTTCTTTCTTTATCAGTAATTCTACAATTCTACCTCTTTGTCAATGAAATGAACTACGCAACACTCTAGTCTTGAATTGCATATTGAATGCGGGCAAACAGATTCATGTGAATGGAATTTAAGGGTTAGTCATAAACCTTTTATGAGGGGTAACTAAATTAGAGTAGTGCCAACTCTAGTGTCAAAAGTTTAAATTTTTTTCACTGACATCTGCATGTTACTCCTTTTTTTATTTTTTTATTTCACCTGTACAAATATTAATGCATCTTAATTATACCCTTTCCTTGTAGGTGGTGGATATTTATTGTCAGATTTTAGCATAATACAGCTTGTCATCCAATAGAAAATTATGAATGCATATATTAAGATGCTTTTAGTTGCAGTTAATTGAGAGGTTCAACAATAGGGAAGAAGAACAACAAATCTTAGAACCATTTTGATGCCATTGACTCACTATAATTATGTCTTTTACTATGATGAATTGATGATCATTATAAGTGTTTGCATGTGAATCTAGTTTTAAGACCATGGATGATGCAAACGAGTATATATTTCAACTAAAATGCTGCCATGCAAAGTTTATAAGCCAATTAAGAAAGTGCAAGCTCACCAATTGCATAGTGGTTTTCCCATTGGAAAACCTTCTAGAAGGTCCACCAGGGAAGTCAATCCCATAAGGCAAGTAATCAACCCTAGCCAAAGATTGGAGTTGGTTGTTGTTCCCATTATTAACCAAAGAATCACCAAAAATGAAGTAGCATGGCACTTGTAGTGCACCTTGAACACCACTCCACAAACCAAGAGAAACAACAACAATGAGTGTCAACATGCTTATTGTGAGATCCAAAGCTGCCATTGGAGCAAGAAACAATGTTGCTTGTGAGGAATTAAAGTGAAAAATCTAGGTAGCTAAGGAAGATAGGGGCATGTCTAAGTGATTGAATGTGGAAGGTGTGACACGAGTATAAGTATATATAGTAGTGGAGAGATTAGGCTCTATACTAGTAGTAGTCTATAGTGTAGCTTTTACCACTACTAGAAAAAGCTGATTTAACATCGACGGATTAACATCGGTTTTGTCAAAAACCGATGTTAACGTAAACGCGGTGGCATAATTGTAAATAATGTGTATTTCTTAACATTGGTTTTATGAAAACCGATGTTAACGAAGCGACTCTAACATCGGTTTTGAAGAAAACCGATGTTAGAGTTGATTCGTTAACATCGGTTTTTTGAATAAAACTGATGTTAACGTTGACATCAATTTGTTAACATCGGTGTTTTATTGAAAATCGATGTTAAACTTACATTTTAAATTATATTTGACGCTACCTATTTCGCTCGCGCTCCCTTCTTCTCCGTTTACCCTCTCGCGCTTTCTTCTTCTCTGTGTACCCTTTCGCGCTCTCTTCTCCATTGCACTGTTAACATCAAAGGTTGTTGTTCTCCATTGCACTGAAGACCGTGACAGGTACGTTTCGTCTACCTGTGTTGTTCTATTGAAATGAAGACCGTGACCGTGCTAGGTCTGTTTCTGGAACTCGTGGTTAAGCTAAGGACCTTTTTTGGTTTCTGGTGCAAGGATTGGCGAAGTGGTGGTCACCTGAGGTACATTTGACTAGTAGTACGTGGTCTTTGTGGTCAGCTGAGGTACATTTCACCTGAGGTACAATCTCGCCGGCATTGTCGCTGTTGTGTTCGAGGTAAGCTTCATGTCTTCATTGTAACTTTGTGCTTCCGCGTACGTGGTGTTTGTGTTCTTTGTTCTTATAGATTGTTAGTTAGTTTCTTAATTAGTTACTACTACTAGCTAGGGTTTGGAATGCGGGTAATGTTGCTTGGAAAGCTGTGTAAAAATATTGCCTTATTTTGTTGAGTTGTTGCTTGGAAGCATCTACTTTCTTCCTTCACTGTTGTTGTGTAGTCGTTTCTTTCATGCTCTAGTTTTTGTTTCCATGCTTCATATCTTATAGCTTTTTGGGATAGTGGTTGTTCAAGTTGTTTGGCCTTATTGTTCATAGCCTTCTGGCTGATGTTTAACTTCTGCCTGATGTTTTTAATATCCCCATTGATTCGTAGTATTTGGTGGGATAGGAGCTTGAAGGAACAGAATTTGGTGTGATTGATTGAGGGTCAACTATCCAATGCATGTATAATTCAAATTATTGAGGGTCAAGATACCCTACAGACCCTTGTGGAGCTATGGAGACATTGCTTACATCATAGGGGAGCAATCTTGAAATCCCAAAATCTGGTGTTCATACGTTTGTGCTCTAACAAATCTGTTTGTTCAGCTGATAGCAATCATTGGAGAAAGAACGAATGGATTTCTATACTTAGCTAATTTCTACTGCTACTGCTATGAGACTATATTGATAACATTTTTTTTGCTTGCTTTATTTCATTCATTGATGGTATTTATAATGGCTGATACAGTTGATAGTGGGGGACAAGAATATAACAAAATGGAAATATCACTAACAGAATTTGTGAAATTATCCTATTAGCTATAACAAACTCCCGACAAGATAATAGCAAGGCAAAGCTGGTCTGATTGTGGGCCTGTGGCTGCTATCTGCACCCCTGTCTGTGTGTGGTATTGCTATGAGAACACTATATGTGCTTTGTGAATCTTAATGATGAATAGAAACTAGAATAGTATGTCTGTCACATGAATAACTAACACTTTTAATAGACAACAAGTAGTTTGACATAGTTTGGTTGAGAAAAAGCTGAATTAGTTTGTTGTACTTGAAGTTGGTTTGGCTTTGACTTCTTCTAATGCCATTACTCATTATATGAACTCCAGGTGAAGGTGAATTACTTTGTTGTAGTTGAAGTTGGTTTGTCCATTGGTGTTCTTGTGGAAGCTGTTTCATTATATCAAGTACAGGTAAAGCACATTGTTACTACTTTTTATATATACATGTATATGTCTAAACCATGTATTAAAACCTGTATTCAAACACTACAGGCAAATACAGCTAGCAGGTACGTGTTAAAGTTGTTGAAGCTTCAAGATGAGAGAGACTTTAGAAGTTTGTATAATCTCACTTGAAGATGTGAGTTTTCATTGATATTTTTTACATCTGTTCAAGCTTACTTACTTGAGAATATGTTTGAAATTGCTGGTTTTTTTACCATATACCTGATCTGAAATTTCTAGTTAAATGTATGTCTTTATGAAAATTTGTTAAGGTGATAATTAGAAGGATTAAGCCATATATAGTTTAAGTGCAAGGTTCTAAGGCCAAACTATTATTTGGAAAGAATAATTGTCTTGATATGAATTTGTTACCCTTCTTCGGGTGTTCCTCTCCTTTAGCTTATGTCTTTGAGTGATCAAGTTTTGCCTTTCTCTCCTTTAGCAATGACTTTGTACCCCACTCATTGTTATTCTCACTATTTCTCTCCTTTAGCAATGACTTTGCTTCTACTTGTACTTTGTCCCTTTCCTCCATTTGCTGGAATTTTTGAATGATTGCCTCCTTGCTTCCCCCACCAGTGAGACCCAATTTTTTTGGCCATACTCCACCAGTGACACCCCAGTCATTGTTATTCTCACTATTTCTGTCCTCAGCTTCTGCCTTTGAGTGATCAACTTTGTAATCCTTGTAGCATTTCTACATGCTTTGTCATATCTTGTAGCTGCTGTTGTACTTTAGAAGTGGCTAGCAGGTTCAGCTGAAAAAGCACCTATAACCTGAGTCCATCTCATGGATTCCCACCATAGACCCCTAGTCATTTTGCAGTGGAAAAAAAGATGACCAGCCTCCTCCTGATGACTTCCACAAATAGGACACATAGTATCCTGAAATTATACATTTCTCCTGAGCAAATTGGCCCTAGTGGGGAGGCTATCCAAAAACAACCTCCATGAGAAAGGTAGCCAATGGTTTTGGCAGGACATCCAATGATATTGTAAAGGAACACTTTGGCTTGAAAGTGATAGATTGAATTGACTAATCATTCGAGGTTGTGACAATTTGATTTTTTTTCCCACTGATTTCCCTATTCGTAGCCTTATTCATCGCGGCCCACATGGATATTTTGCCAAGCAAAATCAAGTGACATTTGCTCGAGGGACTATATGAAGTTGGTCTGTTAAACAAGATGTAGTAAGTTCAGTGTTGTAGAAAGCACAATGCTGGTCTTAGCTGCTGTAATATGTCAGCTACTAAAATAATCTCTCGAAACATTTTGATAAGGATTTTAAAACTGAGCAGCAAACACTCTTTGTACAGTGGCTTCATTTTCAGTAGTAAATTCCCTGTTGCATTGAAAATAATTTTTTTAAAATACGCCCTGCATAACATATTTATCCGTCTACCAGAAAATTCTTGTCCTCATCTCCCGTTGTGGCTAGTCTTCTAATGCATAATTGCTAGCTTTTTTCACTTAAGTTACCCTTGAAGTAGTGAAAGTATGAAATTCATTAACTTGTTTTTATTGTAAAAATGTTTTTTTATATTTAATTATGTATTTTACCAAAAAAATATAGTCTTATTTTGTATTTTCTTGATTTCCTTCTAGATTTTTTTTTCTTGAACTAGTCTTCTAAAGCATAACTACTAGTTTTTTTGCAGTCACATTAACCCTTGAGCTGTATTTGTCTTCTTCTTTGATTAAGCTTGGTTGACAGTCTGTCTTTAACCAATCTCCATGCAAAGATAGCTGCTTTTGCTGGGATTTGTAATTTCCATAACTCCGTAAACACTCCATCACTATTTTCCTCAGTTGCTTCTCCTTGCATCAAAAGGTATGCGCTCATTGTTGTGTACTGTCCATTAGGTTCTGCTCTCCGTTTCCAGCAATCTACTGAATGTGGATGAATATGAATCTTTGTTGTATCTTCTAAAAATCTGGTAGCTGCCTCAATTTCACAATCAAATAGAGGCCTTCTCCATCGAAAATTCTATTCCCATGATGTAGCTATTATTTTATACATGCAGTATTTGAATACCTAAATAGGATTAAGAAAAATAGAAAACTTAACAGAAATGTTATAAAAATGATTACTTTATAAGCATAAGGTGTGTACGATGAATAAATCAAAACCAGCTCTAGCAGCATTTCAACATCATGTGTATCATGCGTTGATGACTTTTTTTTTTTTGCACAGCAAAATCTGATAATATTATAAATGATTCAGTACTAGCCTGTTGTTGAATAATCTCCAAGAAAAAGCACTTGCTCTTGGGGGAATTTTCAGGCTCCATATGATCTTGGAAGCCCTGTCCTCATTAGCATTATTATGAGCCTCCTGCAACACTTTGTAGGCAAACTTTGTGGAATACAGACCATTAGGGTCAGCCTTCCAACAAAGGAAATCCCTGCTGGATTAATGGATGTGTCCGGACTCAATCTCAGCTAGAAAAGCAGCTACCATGCCAATTTCATGGTCAAAAAAATTCCTTCTCCAAATTAGCTTCCATTCCCATCTATCCTCCACGAAATCCCCCATGGAATTGATTGAAGAGGTCTGCTGATTGCTTATTAAATACAAAGTAGGATATTTTGCTTGAAGATTTAAATTATCCCCCAGCCACTTGTCCTTCCAGAAACTGATTTTGGTACCACAGCCCACCCTCCACTTGAGGTTATCGATAAAGCAATTGTTGTGCTGCTGCTGGAAGACAGCCTTTAAGTCTTGCCACCATTGAGATGAGAATTTACTCTTTCCATCAAAGATCAGCTCCTTCCACCCGCCATATTTGGAGAGTAAAATTCTAACCCAAGGTTGGTTCTGATTATTAGCCAGCTCCCACCCCCATTTGCCAAGTAAAGCCTCATTAAAATTAGATAAATCTTTAATCCCTAGGCCCCCTTTGTTTTTAGGAAGGCAAACTGTGTCCCACTTCACCCAAGGAATCTTGCTGGCCTCTTGATGACCTCCCCAAAGAAAGTTTCTCTCAATGGAAACAATATTGTGCACCACTTTTTTGGGAATCTTAAAAAAAGATAGTAAATAGATAGGTAAGGCTGATAAAATTGAATTAATGAGAGTGATTCTGCCCCCCATAGATAGGCTTCTTTGCTTCCATTTTGCAAGTTTGGCTTCAAACTTCCTTATAATAGGCTGCCACACAATCCAGCTCTTAGAAGACACCCCTATTGGAATTCCAAGGTAAGAAAAAGGAAAATCCATGTGACTGCAATTGAGGAATTGAGCTGCATCCCTACACCAACTTCCAGATTTGCCCAGACAGCCAAAATGGCTTTTAGAAAAATTTATCTTGAGGCCAGAAGCCTTTTCAAAACACCTCAAATATATTTTAAGGTTCTAACATTATGTTGAGTGGCATCTCCAAAAACAGACTTCCATTAATTAAAATGGATATGGTTGCAGTGGACAGGCAACCATTAATCCATTTCCTCCATCTTTCACAAAAGCCCATCCTCATCAACATGTAGTCAAGAAAACCACAAGAAACCGAATCATACGCCTTTTCAAAATCCTCTTTGAAGACCATGCAAGGTTTATTTCTAGCCTTAGCCTCAGCTATAACCTCATTGGCAATCAAAACACCATGAAGAATGTGCCTCCCCTTCATAAAATCCGTTTGTCTTTCATCTATAAGATGAGGTAACACAAGGGCCAGCCTCTTGGCCAGAACTTTAGCCACGATTTTATAGACACACCCTATAAGGGAGATGGATCTATAATCATTGAAAGATTGAGGGTCATTAAGCTTTGGGATGAGGGCTATGAATGAAGCATTGGTTCCTTTGGGGAAGGAGCCATTGATGTAAAATTCATCCATGAACCTGATGAAATCTGGTTTCAAAATCTCCCAAAAATGGTTAATGAAATTGAAATTTAATCCATCCGGGGCAGGACTTTTGTCCCCCCCCACAATCCCAAACTGCTGATTTGATCTCCAATTCAGAAAATCTAGACACAAGGCTTTCTTTATCTCTTAGGTCAAGAGAAGAAAATTGGACACCATCCAAGGTTGGTCTACTACAACATTCCTCCGAAAATCTGTCCTTGAAGTAGAGGATAGCTGCATTTTTAACACTGCAAGGTTCATGCACCCACACACCATCTATGGAGATACCTTGAATAGCATTTTTTCTTCTTCTATGGTTGATCAATCTATGGAAATAGGTAGAGTATGTCCCCTTCTTTTAACCACTTTACTCTAGCCTTTTGTCTCAACATAGATTCATATGCATAAGCTGCATCCCACAATTGGACTTGAAGGGATTTCTTAAGGATCACTTCCTCTTGAGATAGAGCTCTATCAGTTAAGCTAGCCTCCAAAGCATTCAGCTCCTTTTTAATATTCTGGACTTTTCTAGCATTAGCTTCACCATTTGAAAAACTCCAATGCTTTATACACTGTTTAAGGAATTTTATTTTGTGATTCAGAACAAAACCTCCCCATCCAGGAGGGTGATAATTGCCCCATTGCTGCTCCACTAGTTGCTGGAACCCCTTGTCCTTCAACCACCAGTCCATAACCTTGAAAGGTTTTGGCCCCCAATCAATGGTCTTTGACTTCAAGAGGATAGGGCAGTGATCAAAGTAGTCCCTGTCCAGCACAAACTGAGTGGAACCTGGCCATTGCACCAACCACTCATCAGATAAAAGGAACCTGTCCAATCTGCTCATAGCACTGCCATTAGGTCTACACCAAGTGAATCTTCTCCCAACAGACCTAACCTCCTCTAAAGCCATATCTGAAATCCAAGAATTGAATTCAGAGATGCTGGGGTTAGGACCCACTGACTGAGCTGAACTCACTCTCTCATCTTGGTGCCTTATAGAGTTGAAGTCACCTAAAACACACCAAAGGCCTTCTTGAGAAGATGTCTTCAATTGCAGAATCTCATCCCATTGCTGTGTCTTCCCTTGGAGATCACAGGGAGCATAAACATTAATTATGGAGACCCTCTTATTCTCTTTAATCCAAATCCCTTCCAACAAAATAAATCTTCTCCCCACTACCTTTTTGTCAACTGAAAAAGAATCATTATTCCAGATGCAAAGGAGGCCACCAACACCATTAATTGAAGGGGCACATTCCGAAGAAGCATTACAGTTAGCCCATAAATACTGACATAACCTTCTATCAATAGATTCCATTTTTGTCTCTTGGATCAGCCCTCCAGAGGAGAAGATCCCTACTTGAAGGTTGGATCTGATTTAATTTCCACTTCAACGAATCTAGCAACAAGGCTTTCCTTCTCTCCTTGGCCAAGGGAAGGAAACTGAACCCCATCTAGGGTTGGCCTATTGGGGTTCTGCTCTGAGAATGTATCTTTGAAATGATTTAAGACTGCAATCTTAACACTGCTATGCTCGTGGACCCACACACCCTCAATGATCAGACCTTGAAAAGCATTGACCCTCCTTCTATGATTGATCAATCTGTGGAAATAAGTTGAGTTTCTATCCCCTTCTCTTAACCACTTCACTCTGGATTTCTCCAAGAGAGGGTCTTCAACCCAAGTTCCATCAATTAGCAATCCCCTTAAAGCATTTCTCCTCCTACTGTAATTGATTAGTTTATGGAAATAGAAGTTGTTGTTGTCCCCTTCTTTAATCCATTTTTTAGTTAGTGTTAGCTCTGCTTATTTCTGAATGTGAAGAATACAGTACACAACGTTTAAGCAAGAAAAAGCCAAATTAAGTAGAAGCAAATTAAAGACTTTCGAATTAAAAGATATGGTTGTAAATTTTGGCTTTCCAAAATGAAATTAGTCCAGATACAGTGCCCAAATTAGAGGAAAAATCACTGATTGGAAAAGAGCTTTATATGCCTCAAAAAATAATTAACTTGCATAAAAGACCATTACCAATTGGATATGTACTTAAATTGTGGAGTTTGTAGAGAGGACCAAGTTATCTTCATTGTAACTAATCATAAAACTAAACAGAACAATTACAAAAAAATTGAAAATTCAGTGTGCCACTGTAGGTTTCTCAAGCAAATGACACAACTCCCACTAATAGAAGTGATCGTTACACACTTACACACACATGCAGTATTTGAACCAATGCTGAGAAAGTAAAGATAATAAAATTATTTGCTTGATTTTGCTATCCTATACTATTAGAAAATCCTACTCTGATATTGGATGACCATTGGTTGAAATGAATACCAAAATCCTTCTCCAAATGTGTCAGCCATGTCCATAACAAGAAAATTGCATCATCTAATATTCTGTTAGCGTTGAAACTCCCATTGGAGAATATGATGTCATTTGTTTGCTTCGAAATGGTCCAAGTCAAAGCAACTCCCTACTGATACATAAAACTTTCTAGACTATGATGTCATTTCTTGTCTTCAATATCATTTAGCTTCTGCTCCTCCTCACTGCTGATTTTATTTTTCAGAAAAAATTAATTTAGTGTTATGTATGACATGGACTGGATTTTTTTTTAGGTTATCATATACTACTTTTAATTGACATTGTTGTTGAAGGTCGTTCGGGTTATAGCAACTCCAGGTACGTACATAGGAACTAGTATGTATATACTGCTGTTTCATTTAAAATATTATATACTGGTGTTTGCTGTAAAATGTTATATACTGGTGTTTCATGTAAAATGTTGCATACTGGTTTACTGGTTTCAATGAATGAGGAATTGAGTCCCTTAGGAAATGAAGCATTCACATGAAATTCTGCAATAAACCTTAGAAACTCAGCTTTCAGCTCCTCCCAAAAATGCTTATTAAACCTTTTTTTTATCAGCAAAGATAAATATATTATATTGAAATAAAGTACCAGAGGTACTAATTACAAAGGTATGGACTATTATATGTAGTACATAAGTAGTCAAATAGGTCTACTTGTGTGGTGTACAAGTATTGCTGAATTATGTGCACTCCCTCTACATAAACAAAAAACCTTGTCTAATATTGCTTGACCACTGATTATAGTGGACTGTGAAGTCCTTCTCAAATTGTCTAAGCCAAGTCCAAACTATAAAGATAGCATCTTCAAAAATCCGATTAGTATCAAATTCTGCATTTGCAAACAAAATTCTGTTTCTAAGCTTCCATATAGACCATGTTACTGCCAACCACCAATACCTCCATCGCTTAGCGCCTTTGATATTCATCCATGACATCGATTCCCACCAAATTGGTTGGATTTTTATGAAATGAATAAATAGGTGAGATTCATCTTCCATAGCTCCACTACAGAAAGGGCAAAGCATATTGTTGATCTACATGTGCCTTTTACGCAGATTCTCTTTTGTGGGCAATCTGCCCCTGCATAATCTCCAAGCGAATACCGCAATTTTGGTAGGTATGTTTGTCTTCCATAGTTCCATACTCCAATCCTCCTTCTGACCACCAGCAATTTCCTCACATATCAGATTGTAAGCGCTGCGAGTTGAGTAATTCCCTGATGGATCTCCTAGCCACTCCCAAATGTCAGTTTGTTGTTGCTGTATGCTTTGTCCTTCTACCTCCGTAAGAAAATTGATGGTTGTATCAATTTCATTGTCAAAAAGCAGTCTTCTCCATGAAAATTTCCATTCCCAGCCCTTGTCATTGTGAATTCCCATCTGCCTAATGGTGTGATTCTGCTGTGAGGATATGATAAACAGCCTGGGGTACCTTTCTGCTAGTCATTCCTGTTGATTAATCCATTTGTCTTTCCAGAATCTAATTTTCTCTCCATCCCCCACCTTCCACCTCATGTTATTTTGAATAACCACTCCCTGTTGTAATTAAACCTTATCTCCTATATGTTAAAACCAACTTATATACTTCAATTGTAATTAATAAAGATGCTTCCATTTTAACTTCTCTAAAAGCTGCAGTGAAAATTTTTTAAAAAACATAAAACCTTATGTCAAAGCTTATTAATTTGAACTCGTGCTTGTACATAAGTTCAATTAATTTAATTTTAAAAGCTGCAGTGCTTATTTTTCCACCCACATACTGCAGATGCTGCAGAATTTCTGCCTTAAATAAGCTGCAGTGCTTAATTTTCTAAAAGCTGCAGTGCTTGTACATAACTTCAATTAATTTGAATCTGCTCTGCAAATGCTGCAGAATTTCTGCCTTAACCAAATTAGGATTTTCCACCCAGATACCATCAATCAGCATCCCCCACAAGTGAAGAACAAATGGGATGCAGACTCAGGCTTGCTGTGGCAGAAAGGGCATAAGTCACTATCATTTTGAATTTGCCTCTTCGCTAGGTTATCCTTAGTAGGAAGTCTATCCCATAAAAACCTCCAGGCAAAGGACAAGGCTCTCGGGGGGATTTTAATATCCCAGAGTTACTGGAATGCCAAGTACTGAACTTCAGAAGCCTGCTCATCTTTTAAAACTTGGTAGGCAGATTTAGTAGAAAAGATTCCATTAATGTCAGCTCTCCAAACCCAGGTGTCCTTCAAGTTGCTATTTAGCCTGATTATTGAAATTTGATCAATGAAATTGGAAGCAATTCCCATCTCATAATCAAACAGGTTTCTTCTCCAAAGAAGATTCCATTCCCACCCACTTTCAGAGAAGGATCCCATATCAGCCACTATGTGGTTTCTTTGAGAGGAAATTCGATATAAATTTGGAAATTGGTCTTTGAGGGGAATCCTATCCTCAACCCAAGCATCTTCCCAGAACAGGATTTGGTCACCCCTACCCATCTTCCACTTGTTCAGCCTATCCTCAAATATCCTAATTATAGGATCCCACACCACCTTTCTTTTGGGATTGACACCAATCGGAATACCTAAATAGCAGAAAGGAAATTGGAGCAAAGCACAATTGAGGTAGCTTGCAGCATGAAGACACCACTCCTCAGATTGACCAACAGCTCCAAATTTGCTCTTAGCAAAATTAATTCTCAATCCAGAAACCAGCTCAAAACTCCTGAGAATAACCTTCACAGTTTTGACATTTGCCATAGATGCTTCTCCAAAGAATATCGTATCGTCAGCGTATTGAAGAACATCCACAGACACCTTATTGCTCCCCACCAAAAAGCTTGTAAAACATTGATTTGATACTGCTTCCCTCATCATGTGGCTGATGATGTTTACAATTTAATGATCCTTTGCTACCCTGCAATGAGACACACACAGATACACAAAGACACACACATAGAGACAAACACACGCAGACACAAACACAAACACAAACACAAACACACACACACACATAAAGATACACACACACACACACACACACAGAGTCACACACACATAAAGAGACAAACACAAACACACTGAGCCACAGACACATACACAGACACACACACAAAGACACACACACTGAGTCACAGACACACACATACACAAACACACTCACACACATAGACAGACACACACACACACACACATAAAGAGACAAACACACACACACACACAGATAAAGAGACAAACACAAACACACAAACACACACACACAACTGTTGATGTCCTTGTATGTTCTTGAACGTCATGAATGTTCTTGTATGTCATGAATGTTGTTATACATGCTGAATGTAATTTGCTATATAAATAACGGTTGTTCATGCTGAGTGAATCGTAGATTCCCGTTTGAGACTCAATGCAATGATTCTTGTGGATAGTTTGCATTAGTCATTGTATTTAGTCTTGAATTGTCCGTTTGGACAGTTTGGGGAGACTGGTATTTTTATGTTAGACTCATTCGGTCAGGTTATTATTATTTTGATTAATTTGATGAAATTTCGGTTGAATGCATTTTAAGTTGTTCTCTGAGTGCATATTTGATTATCGTGAAATTCATTTCACCGATGTCATGTCATGTACTTGGAGACCAATGTGAAATGCTGCCGAAATTTACTCAAATTGTTCAAAATAATACTAACCATGACGTTTGAGGCTAACATAAAAGACAGTCTTCCTAAATGGGATAGGGCCACACCTAGAAATAAAAAAGTGAGATTTGCATGCATGGATTTGCTTAGATGGATCGAAGTTGGATCAATCAAAGTCGCATGAGCCCAGAATATGAGGATGGCGTGGAGCAGTTCTTGCAATTTGCTTTAGAAAGAGGTCGACCGAATGAAGAAGGAAAATATTATTGTCCTTGCATCAACTGTTTGAATGGAAAACTGTAGAAGCAAAGCTTCATGGTGAATCAAAGGCGATTCAAAGGTGTTTTGATGATAACAATGATGATAACAAAAGATGATGACAAAGGTGATGACAAAAAGCTCAAATTTCAATCAAAGAACAACTCAAGTGAATCAAAGATCAATCAAAGAACAACTCAAGTGAATCAAGAATCAAGAAGAATTCAAGACTCAAGAAGAAAATCTAGAGACAAGAATCAAGATTCAAGGTTCAAGATCTGAAGAATCAAGATCAAGATTCAAGACTCAAGATTCAAGAATGAAGAGAAGACTCAATCAAGATAAGTATTAAAAAGTTTTTCAAAACTTTGAATAGCACATGAGTTTTTGACAAAACCTTTTACCAAAGAGTTTTTACTCTCTGGTAATCGATTACCAGATTGTTGTAATCGATTACCAGTAGCAAAATTGTTTTGAAAAAGTTTTCAAATTGAATTTACAACGTTCCAATTATTTTCAAAAAGCTGTAATCAATTACAATGTTTTGGTAATCGATTACCAGTGCCTTTGAACATTGAAATTCAAATTCAAATGTGAAGAGTCACATCCTTTCACACAAAAGCTTTGTGTAATCGATTACACTAATTTGGTAATCGATTACCAGTGCTTGTTTCTGAATAAATCAAAAGATGTAACTCTTCAAAAAGGTTTTTGACTTTTTCAAATTGGTTTTAAGTTTTTCTAAAAGTTATAACTCTTCTAAATGGTTGTCTTGACCAGACATGAAGAGTCTATAAAAGCAAGGCTTTGTTTTGCATTTCATGAATCTTGAACACTTATTCAATCAATCTTTTACAAGCCCAAAATCTCTTTAAACTTCTTCTTCTTCTTTGTGCCAAAAGCTTTCTAAAGTTTTCTGGTTTTCTAAACCTTGAAAACTTGTGCTATTCATCTTTTCATTCTCTTCTCCCTTTGCCAAAAAGAATTCGCCAAGGACTAACCGCCTGAATTCTTTTTGTGTCTCTCTTCTCCCTTTTCCAAAAGAACGAAGGACTAACCGCCTGAATTCTTTTGTGTCTCCCTTCTCCCTTGTCAAAGAATTCAAAACGACATAGTCTGAGAATTCTTTTGATTCTTCCCATTCCCTAATACAAAAGTGTTCAAAGGACTAACTGCCTGAGAATTCTTTTGTATCCCCATTCACAAAGTATCAAAGGTTTAACAGCCTGAGATCTTTGTCTCAACACATTGGAGGGTACATCCTTTGTGGTACAAGTAGAGGGTACATCTACTTGGGTTTGATTGAGAACAAGAGAAGGTACATCTCTTATGGATCAGTTCTAGTGGAGGGTACATCCATTAGGGTTTCAAAGAGAACAAGGGAGGGTACATCTCTTGTGGATCTTTGCTTGTAAAAGGAATTTTACAAGGTTGAAAGAAATCTCAAGGACTGCAGGTCGCTTGGGGACTGGATGTAGGCACGGGTTGTTGCAGAACCAGTATAAAAACTCATGTGTGTTTGTTTCCTTCTTCCCTACTCTTTTACTTTCCGTTGTGCATTTAATTTCCGCTTTTACTTTCTGTTAAGTTTCTCTTCTACTCCTCATTCTCTTAACAATTTAGTAAAAGCCTTAGAAGAGTAATTTTTTAATTAGTAAAGTTTTAGGAATAATTAATTCAACTCCCCTTCTTAATTATTCTGAGGCCACTCGATCCAACAAGTGGTATCAGAGCCAGGTTTCTTGTAGAAAGTCTATTAACTTCAAGATAAATGGCCTCTTTAGATTCTTTGTCTTTCAAAAGTATTTTCAGGAACAGGTTATTTCAAGATCATGATGAAGACCAACTCAACTTATGTCTCATGACAAAATCTGATGAGAATAACAAAGAAGATTCTGTAAGGAAGAAATGGTACATAGACAGTGGATGTTCCAAGCACATGACGGGTGATGTATCCTAATTCACAACTATTTCCCCCAAGAAAAGTGGACATGTTACATACGGGGACAACAACAAGGGCAAAATTATTGGAGTCGGTAAAATAGGTACGAGTTCTTCTACTCCTATTGAAAATGTGTTGCTTGTAGAAGGTTTGAAGCATAGCTTATTAAGTGTTAGTCAATTATGTGATAAAGGGTATAAAGTATCTTTTGATTCTGAAAAATGTGTTATTAAGCATGAGCATGATAAAGATATTGAACATATAGGTTTTAGAGAAAATAATGTTTACATGATTGATTTAAAACAAAAATCTGAAAATGATAGATGCTTTTTAAGTAAAGATTGTGATCCATGGTTATGGCATAAGAGAATTGCTCATATTAACATGGATCATCTAAATAGATTAATTTCAAAAGATCTAGTTATTGGTTTGCCTAAATTAAAATTTGAAAAAGATAAGTTATGTGATGCATGCCAAAAAGGTAAACAAACAAAAGTATCCTTTAAATCTAAAAATATGGTTTCTACCACTCAACCATTGCAATTATTACACATGGATTTGTTTGGACCATCTAGGGTCATGAGTTTTGGTGGAAGTTACTATGCATTAGTAATTGTTGATGATTATTCTAGGTATACTTGGACTTTATTTCTTACTCATAAGAATGATGCATTTCATGCATTTAGAAGACTTGCAAAAGTCATTCAAAACAAAAAGAATCTCAAAATTATCTCCATCAGAAGTGATCATGGAGGTGAATTTGAAAACAATGATTTCGAAATGTTTTGTGATGAGTATGGCATAGAACACAACTTTTCTGCACCTAGGACACCCCAACAAAATAGAGTAGTAGAAAGAAAAAATAGAGCCCTAGAAGAAATTGCCAAAACTCTTTTAAATGACACACCACTTCCAAAATACTTTTGGGCAGAAGCAGTTAACACCGCATGTTATATTATGAACAGAGCCTTAATTAGACCCATTCTTAAGAAAACCCCATATGAACTTTTCAACAATAGAAGACCAAAAATTGCACATTTACATGTTTTTGGATGTAAATGTTTTGTTCTAAACAATGGTAAAGAAAGCCTAGGAAAGTTTCATGCCAAGGCAGATGAGGGTATTTTCCTTGGGTATTCCTTACATAGTAAAGCATTTAGAATATATAACAAAAGAACCATGACAATTGAGGAATCTATACATGTTACTTTTGATGAAACTAATATTACCTCCCCGAGAAAGGAGTTTGTTGATGATATTGCAGATACTTTGGAAGATACTCAAAATGAAGAAAGAAATATGAAAAGAAAGAGAGATGATGAAGACAAGGATGATCAAGATGACACAGCACAAGAAAATGATAATCTTCCCAAAGAATGGAAAACTTCAAAAAATCATCCTCTTGACAACATCATCGGTGACATCTCAAAAGGGGTAACAACTAGACACCCTCTTAAAGATTTATGCAATAATATGGCATTTGTTTCATTAATAGAACCTAAAAACTTTAAAGAAGCTATTATAGATGACCATTGGATAGTAGCCATGCAAGAAGAATTAAATCAATTTGAAAGAAATGATGTATGGGAATTAGTAGAAAAACCCTCAGATTATCCAATCATAGGAGCTAAGAAGGTATTTAGAAATAAATTGGATGAAAATGGTATAGTAATTAGGAATAAAGCTAGACTTGTAGCAAAAGGATATAACCAAGAAGAAGGTATAGACTATGAAGAAACTTTTGCACCTGTAGCTAGATTAGAAGCCATTAGGATGCTTTTAGCATATGCATCTATTATGAATTTTAAACTATATCAAATGGATGTCAAAAGTGCTTTCTTAAATGGTCTAATTCAGGAGGAGGTATATGTGGAACAACCTCCTAGGTTTGAAGATTCACAAAAACTAGACCATGTCTATAGATTAAAGAAGGCACTTTATGGCTTAAAACAAGCACCTAGGGCTTGGTATGAAAGATTAAGTAAATTCCTATTAGAAAAGAATTTTACTAGAGGGAAAGTAGATACCACCTTATTCATAAAAAAGAAGGATAATGATATCTTGTTAGTACAAATTTATGCTGATGATATAATTTTTGGATCTACTAATGAATCTTTGTGCAAGGAGTTTTCTATTGATATGCAAAGTGAGTTTGAGATGTCCATGATGGGTGAGTTAAATTACTTTCTTGGACTACAAATCAAACAAACAAATGATGGGATCTTCGTCAATCAAGCAAAATATTGCAAAGAACTTATTAAGAGATTTGGAATGGAAAACTCAAAACACTTGGCTACCCCTATGAATACAAGTTGTTATCTTGACAAAGATGAATCTGGTCAACCTGTTGATCCAAAGCAATACAGAGGTATGATTGGATCTCTACTTTACTTATCTGCAATAGGCCAGATATTATGTTTAGTGTATGCATGTGTGCAAGATTTCAATGAAATCCAAAGTTTTCACATTTAATGGCAGTAAAAAGAATCATAAGATATCTATTAGGAACAATTAGTTTAGGATTATGGTATCCTAAAAATTCTTTATGCAACCTAGTAGGATACTCAGATTCAGATTTTGCTGGATCAAAAACAGATAGGAAGAGTACTAGTGGTACATGTCAATTCATAGGGTCTGCACTTGTTTCTTGGAATAGCAAGAAACAAAATAGTGTAGCATTATCCACAGCAGAAACAGAATATATTTCTGCTGGTAGTTGTTGTGCACAGATTTTGTGGATGAAACAACAACTATCTGACTATGGAATAGTATTAGATCACATTCCCATAAAATGTGACAACGCAAGTGCCATTAACATATCTAAGAATCCAGTTCTTCACTCTAGAACCAAGCATATAGAAATTAGGCATCATTTTATTAGAGATCATGTTCTAAAAGGTGATGTTGTTTTAGAGTTTGTAGATACTAAAAATCAACTTGCAGACATCTTTACAAAACCACTAAGTAAAGATACCTTCTATAACATTAGAAGAGAACTAGGACTAATAGATGTCAGTGATTTATCAAAATAAATCTCTATATTATTATGGTATTTGAACAATTTACTATTTCCTTATTTGCATGGTATGGTTGAACAAGTATGTTATTTGACTATATTGATTTCATAGTTAGTATATTTATGATTGTTGCTTCATGGTTCTTACTTCATGATTTGATTGATGGTTTTTCATGAATGCTGTATGAATGTTTAGTTATATTTGCATACTTAAATTTTGATACGCACTTTGGCTTTTTGTTGATGCCAAAGGGGGAGAGAAATGGGATTAAATCAAGAACTCACATGAGTAATTAATTTAATTTTAAGATAAGCATAAATTCAAAAACAAAGGGGGAGAATTTATGAGAGTGAACGACTAGGAAAAAGTATGTGTGTGTTTCTTGATTTCAGAAGTTGTCATCATCAAAAAGGGGGAGATTGTAGAAGCAAAGCTTCATGGTGAATCAAAGGTGATTCAAAGGTGTTTTGATGATAACAATGATGATAACAAAAGATGATGACAAAGGTGATGACAAAAAGCTCAAAGATCAATCAAAGAACAACTCAAGTGAATCAAAGATCAATCAAAGAACAACTCAAGTGAATCAAGAATCAAGAAGAATTCAAGACTCAAGAAGAAAGTCTAGAGACAAGAATCAAGATTCAAGGTTTAAGATCTCAAGAATCAAGATCAAGATACGTATTAAAAAGTTTTTCAAAACTTTGAATAGCACATGAGTTTTTGACAAAACCTTTTACCAAAGAGTTTTTACTCTCTGGTAATCGATTACCAGTAGCAAAATTGTTTTGAAAAAGTTTTCAAATTGAATTTACAATGTTCCAATTATTTTCAAAAAGCTGTAATTGATTACAATGTTTTGGTAATCGATTACCAGTGCCTTTGAACGTTGAAATTCAAATTAAATGTGAAGAGTCACATCCTTTCACACAAAAGCTTTGTGTAATCAATTACACTAATTTGGTAATCGATTACCAGTGTTTATTTCTGAATAAATCAAAAGATGCAACTCTTCAAAAAGGTTTTTGACTTTTTCAAATTGGTTTTAAGTTTTTCTAAAAGTTATAACTCTTCTAAATGGTTGTCTTGACCAGACATGAAGAGTCTATAAAAGCAAGGCTTTGTTTTGCATTTCATGAATCTTGAACACTTATTCAATCAATCTTTTACAAGCCCAAAATCTCTTTGAACTTCTTCTTCTTCTTTGTGCCAAAAGCTTTCTAAAGTTTTCTGGTTTTCTAAACCTTGAAAACTTGTGCTATTCATCTTTTCATTCTCTTCTCCCTTTGCCAAAAAGAATTCGCCAAGGACTAACCGCCTGAATTCTTTTTGTGTCTCTCTTCTCCCTTTTCCAAAAGAATGAAGGACTAACCGCCTGAATTCTTTTGTGTCTCCCTTCTCCCTTGTCAAAGAATTGAAAATGACACAGTCTGAGAATTCTTTTGATTCTTCCCATTCCCTAATACAAAAGTGTTCAAAGAACTAACTGCCTGAGAATTCTTTTGTATCCCCATTCACAAAGTATCAAAGGTTTAACAGCCTGAGATCTTTGTCTCAACACATTGGAGGGTACATCCTTTGTGGTACAAGTAGAAGGTACATCTACTTGGGTTTGATTGAGAACAAGAAAGGGTACATCGATTGTGGATCAGTTCTAGTGGAGGGTACATCCACTAGGGTTTCAAAGAGAACAAGGAAGGGTACATCCCTTGTGGATCTTTGCTTGTAAAACGATTTTTACAAGGTTGAAAGAAATCTCAAGGACCGCAGGTCGCTTGGGGACTGGATGTAGGCACGGGTTGTTGCCGAACCAGTATAAAAACTCTTGTGTGTTTGTTTCCTTCTTCCCTACTCTTTTACTTTCCGCTGTGCATTTAATTTCCGCTTTTACTTTCTGTTAAGTTTCTCTTCTACTCCTCATTCTCTTAAAAATTTAGTAAAAGCCTTAGAAGAGTAATTTTTTAATTAGTAAAGGTTTAGGAATAATTAATTCAACCCCCCTTCTTAATTATTCTGAGGCCACTCGATCCAACAAAGATGACAACTACTTGACGACATATGGGACCATCTATTGTGTGATGGGATGAAGAAGAATTACACGACGTGGATATGGCATGGTGAAGTGACTGACATGCAAAGTGGGTCCCAATTTGAACCGTTTCATGTAGAAATGGGAGATCGCTTGGAGGACATGATTCGTGACCTTGGACAAGAGTCTTTTCAGGAAGCACACGCCCCTGTGTATGAAGGATTGCAGAGTGATTCAAAGAAGCCTTTGTATACGGGGTGCAAGAATTCCTTAACCCTGTTGTCTGCGGTGTTAAGTCTAGTTAATGTGAAGGCCAAGTATGGGTGGAGTGACAAAAGTTTCACCTCACTGCTTGAGGTAGTGCACAATCTGCTTCCAGAGGACAACACCTGCCTAAAAGTTACTATAAGGCGAAGAAGATATTGTGTCCCATGGGTATGGAGTATCAGAAGATTCATGCTTTCCCCAATGATTGCATACTCTACATGCATGAATTCCAAGAAATGTCCAAATGCCCTATGTGTGGGACTTCACGGTACAAAGTGAAGGATGAAGAGGAAAGCAGTTATGATGAAAAGTCAAAAAAGGGCCCGCCAGCAAAGGTTTTGTGGTATCTGCCAATCATTCCAAGGTTTAAGCATCTTTTTGCTAACAAGGACGACGCAAAAGACCTTACATGGCATGCAAATGGAAGGATTTCTGATGGACTGGTCCGTCATCCGGCTGATTGCTCACAGTGGAAGAAGATTGATGGTTTGTATCCGGATTTCGGGAAAGAGCCAAGAAATCTTAGACTTGGACTAGCCAGTGATGGAATGAATCCATATGGCACCTTAAGCACTCAACACAGTTCATGGCCAGTTCTGCTAGTAATTTACAATTTGCCTCCTTGGTTGTGCATGAAGCGAAAATACATGATGTTGTCTATGATGATATCGGGCCCAAGACAGCCAGGAAATGACATTGATGTTTATCTAAGTCCGTTGGTTGAAGATCTGAGAAAGTTGTGGGATGAGGGGGTTGTAGTGTTTGATGCGTTTCGCAAGGAGACCTTTGAAATGCGTGCAATGCTTTTTTGTACCATTAATGACTTTCCAGCATATGAGAATCTCAGCGGTTACAGTGTTAAGGGTCATCATGCATGCCCCGTCTGTGAAGAAAACACAAGTTACATACAACTTAAACATGGGAGAAAAACAGTCTACAGTAGGCATCGCCGCTTTCTAACACCCAATCATCCTTACAGACGAATGAAAAAAGTTTTTAATGGAAGTCAAGAGCATGATATTGCGCCGATACCATTGACTGGTGAGCAGGTATATCAGCGGGTTCAACACCTGAATATTGTATTTGGGAAGACCCAAAAGAAGGATAAAAGTCAGAGTTGCATATGGAAGAAGAGATCCATTTTCTTTGATCTTCCGTACTGGTGTGATCTTGACGTTAGAAATTGTATTGATGTTATGCATGTGGAGAAAAATGTTTGTGAAAGTGTGATTGGGACGCTCCTTAACATTCAAGGCAAGACGAAGGATGGCTTGAATACCTGTCAAGATCTAGCTGATATGGGTATACGATCACAATTGCATCCAAGGTCTGATGGGAAGAAAATTTACTTGCCCCCAGCCTGCCATACTTTGTCCAAGAAGTAGAAGATAATTTTTTGTCAGTGTCTTCATCGGGTGAAGGTTCCACAAGGATACTCTTCAAATATTAAGAGCCTTGTGCAGTTGAAGGAGCTTAAGCTTGTAGGGTTAAAGTCTCACGATTGTCACGTGCTCATGCAACAATTGTTAGTCGTGGCTATACGAGACATCTTGCCAAGCAAAGTCAGGTTAGCGATAACTCGCCTGTGCTTTTTCTTCAATGCCATATGTAGCAAAGTCCTTGATTCTGTCAAGTTTAATGACCTAGAAAATGAGGCTACAATTATACTTTGCTAGTTAGAGATGTATTTTCCTCCTGCCTTATTTGACATCATGCTTCACTTAATTGTTCACCTGGTCAGAGAAATCAAATGTTGTGGTCCTATTTATTTGTGCTGGATGTACCCGGTTGAGCGATACATGAAGATCTTAAAAGAGTATACCAAGAATCTACATTGTTCGAAAGCATCTATTGTTGAAAGGTACATTGCAGAAGAAGCCATTGAATTTTGTTCAGAGTACATTGAAAAGGCTAAACCTGTTGGGCTTCTTGAGTCTCGCCATGACGATAGAGTGGGCGGTAAGGGTTCAAGAAGACTCCATGTTATCACTCCAAGAGTAGAAGATTTGTTACAACCTCACTTGTATGTGTTGAACGATAGTAATGAAGTTTTGCCATACATACTTCAGCATGAAGCTTTAGTCAAACAAAGTAATCCAAAAATGTCAAAGAACTAGGTCTTGAAAAAGCATAACAAGACTTTCTCTTATTGGTTTAAAGATACAATCTTTGCTGATGAAAATGCTTTTGAAACATTAAGAAAGCTAGCAGATGGGCCTAAAAGAAATGTTATAACTTGGCAAGGATACGACATAAACAAGTATTCCTTTTACACAAAAGCACAAGACAAGAAAAGTACAATGCAAAATAGTGGGGTCACCCTAAGGGCTGAATCTCAACACTTCGCAAGTGTGCATGATGACAATCCCTGTGTAGCTTCCATCCCTAACTTTGGGTTCATTGATGAAATTTGGGAGCTTAACTATGTCAAATTTACTATTTGTGTTTTCAAATGTAAATGGGTTGACAACAACATTGGTGTACGAACCGATGATGTAGGATTTACGTTGGTAGACCTAAAGAAACTAGCTTACCAGAAAAACCCTTTCATCATGGCAGAATAAGCTAAACAAGTATTTTATGTGCAAGACCCTTGTGATGAAAGGTGGTCCGTGGTTCTACACGGGAAAAAAATTGGTGTCAATGTAGAAGATGATGATTCATACATGGACACTTATGTTAGTCCTTTGTCCACACAAATGACTCCTAACGTCGTCGAAGAGGAAGAAGCTGACGATGTTCATGCAAATCGTAATGATCACGATGAAGGAGAATTAATTAACATCATCTAACGTAATTTTCTAATTATGTATTTCATTTCGGTACATTCATTTACATAACTCATACAATGCTTTTTGATATTGTTAACTAACTCAAGTTTTTCTCTTTAAAGGACCATGGATACTCCATTTGCCCCGCCTCCTCCTCCTCCTCCTCCTTCTCCTACTCCTCCTTTTCCTGCAGACACAACAGCGTCTCTGTCTACCTTGGAACGGATACACAAAGTGACACAACTACGATCATTGGCCACTAGACCACCTGGGGCAGAAAGACTAGTGATCAACATCAATCCTGCTATTGGCAAGGCTGACGGTCCCCACAAGAAGAAATTAAGAACATATTTAGGTATTGTCGCTCGTGATAAGGTCGACATCACATACGAGACCTGGAAGGAAGTCCCTTCTGCTTAGAAGGATTTGACATGGGAGGATATTCAGGTATTTTAGTTTTATTGTTTGATTTTCTTTAGTAGCCAAAATTTATAATTTACTTACAATAAAACCTTACTTAACAATCTTGTCAGGCAGAATTTGAAATCCCAAAAACTTCTAATAGTAGGACAAAAAAGAAAATTCTTCAGACTGTCGGCGAGCGGTGGAGGCAGTTTAAATCTGATTTGACGAGGAAATGGGCACTTGCACCTGACATCGACGGTGTGGACAACACTGTCTATGAAAAATACGACATTAGCAAGGAGAAATGGACTCAGTTTTGTCAGATCCACAGAGACCCTTCGTGGGAGGTATATACTTTTTCATTTGAATTGCTTTCCAAAAAAATTTCACTTTTTATAACTCATTGTAGTAATCATTTTCATTAATGTTTGATTTTTGCATGATGTGCAGAAAAAGGCATAGGCCATCCAGAAGCAAAACACAGCCCCCCACGTGTTGTCTCGTGGTGGTTATGAATATTTAGAACAAAAGCTCATGGCTAAGAAGACAAAGAAAAGACTAGAAGAAGATGCTCAGTCCAGAAGCACTGAGGGCTTCCTTGACCCTTCATCTCCCATCAGACGACACGTGAAGTGGAAAATTGTCTGCACCAAGAAAACGGGGCAGATAATGTCTGAGGCAACAAAGGAAATCACTGAGAAGATTTTAAGTCATTTCCAATTAAGAATTGTAATTATCGTTTTTTATTCTATGAATGCCTTGGACAAATAAATGTGTTATGTAGAGGATTCTTTGTAGTAGCAGGCATCACAGGGTTCGTTTGTCCCCTATGGACGTCAGGATGTCCTGACTGCTGCCATTGGGCGACCAGAACACCCTAGCCGTGTCTGTGCTGATGGAGCCGATGTCACCATAAAGCAATACTTCGGATCGGCTTAATGAACCTCCCGCATTTCTTCCTCCATGCCTCCTGAAGACCTACAACAGCTGACCCAAAAAATTAGGGACCAACTGCAGGAGTCGATCACAGAAAAAGTGACTCAGCAGCTGATGGCATCCTTCAGCCAGATACAGTCCCAACTCCAACCACAGATGCAATCACAGGGACTTGCACTGCCTCCGGAGCCTGAGGTTGGTCCCTTAGGTGCTCGTGTCAGCACAAAGGAGAGTTGTGTTGATCCCTCAGGGAATGATCCAGAGACGAGTAACTCAGACAAATGCGGGTTGTACATTGAAGAAAATCTTTCCCGCTTGGTTGCCTTAGGAAGACTTTATGAGGGATCCATAGCGGTTCACAACATTTCTTTGTTGCATGGACAAGTCAAGGTTGGTGTGGAGATGATTAAAGATGCAGAGGCTCCCATTTCGGTACCCACTGACGAGGTTACCTTAGTGGGGTAGGCACTTAACACCTTCCTTGCTTGGCTGACACATCTCGTGAAGCGTTTATCAGAACAGGTATTTTACTCTAATTATATGCTTTTTTTCAATTGAATTGTTTCTTGTAATTAAATTATGTTAATTAACTATGTTCGATAAACAAATAACTCTGTCTACAGAAAAAGCTCCAGATAGGTCGGATCATAAGGTCGATGATCCCTTATATCTGATGACATTGACCATCCCACAACTTTTTTTGAAGCCTCTCTAGGTTATGTTGGATGCTACCATGTTGGGGGTGTTTAATCAAGACTTCCCATTGTACATCAAGCACGAAGACCTCTCTGAAATTGCACACAGTGGTCAATGTCTCAGCATATCTGTTATACAATTGTGGATTCTGTAAGTCAATTTAGATTACTGTGAATTACCTAAGTTATTGTTTTAAATTCATACATAATTAATTTTGTCATCACAACAACAGGCATCTGACTGAGACAAGTATACGAGCGGGGAATTCCGATGTGTATGGATTCCTTGAGCCACAGTCCATTCAGAGATCTGGGCAACCGTAGTTTGAATCAAAAAGTTATATCAAGAGTTGGATGTAGAGTTTAAAACGCGATGTCTACCTTGGAGCCTAGGTAAGTCAATCAAATTAACTGAATTTAAATAATGTTTAATACTACAATAACCCATATTTGTCTCCACTGCAGTGGACACTGGCAAATGGCCGTCATTCTGCCTAAGGAAAACCTTGTTGTCTGGTTTTGTTCCTTGCATAACAGGCCAGACAACTACCTTAAGGGAATAATTAGCAGGTTAGTGTTGTTTTCAATACATTTGCATTACCATAAATCAACAACATCAATATTTTAATGTTCCTCCTATTCAACAGTGCCTTGAAAGGACTTGATGATACTCCACAGCCTAAATCCAAGGCTGGTGCTAGGTGGATTGTTGTTAAGGTATGTGATTTAAATAAAAATTCTACTTATATATACTGCTTATGTGTGTGTACAGTAATTGTAGTGAACATTTAATTAATATCCAAATTTCATTATGTATTTAGTGTAATAGACAAAGAGGAAGCATTGAGTACGACTATTACGTCATGCACTGGATGTCCACGATAATCTTAGGAACTTTCAGGAATAATTGGGAAACGGTAATATATTGTTTATTTCAAACCAAGTTTATTTTCTTGTCATTGGTATTACATTATTAACGTATGTTTTATTTGATCATGCAGTATTTTAACGATGTTAGACCATTGGAAGCATAGAGATTGAAGGCGCTTCACATCCAGTGGGCACAATTTTATCTCAAAGTTAGAAATCAAAGTTAGGATGTTAGGAACCTAGGATGTTAGGGAACTATTTCATTTTAGGTTACTTAATTAGTTTACTACCTTGCTTTACATTTTTGTCAATTGCTATGTCATTTGAACATTTAATATTCTTTATTGGTAGTTATTAATAAATCATTTATTCATAGTTATCAATCGATAGTTTACTATAGCTTTCTGCTAAAAACTGTAAAAAAAAAAAAGCAGAATGCAAATGCAAATGATATATGCTTGTGTGGTCTGATTTCAATTTTACAAGTTAAATTTTGGGTTTATTGTAAAAATAGAAAGTGTATTAAAAAAAATTCTTTTAAACAACATCGGTTATATAACAAAATTGATGTTAATATACACAAACAACATCGGTTTTTCCGATGTTAACGCAAAATTTAACATTGATTCTTCAAAAAACCGATGTTGTTCGTGTATATTAACATCGGTTTTATGAAATAACCGATGTTAATATCCAAAAGGTTAACATCGGTGTTTCCAGAAAAATGATGTTAACTTATACATTAACATCAGTTTTTGTTAAAAAACTGATGTTAACTTATAACATTTAACATCGGTGTTTTAGAAAAACCGATGTTAACTTACAAATTAACATCGGCATTTTACTGAAACAAATGTTAATGCATAAAACTTAATATCGGTTATCATAGAAAAACGATGTTAATATATAGGTTAACATCAGTTTTTCTGGAAAATCGATGTTAATGTATACGTTAGCATCGGTTTTCTATTAAAACCGATGTCAACTATCAACAATCATACATTATTTTGGTGTCATTCTTATTATATAACATTGGTTATTTATATAACCGATGTTGTCAAATTTACGTTAACATCGGTTTTCAACAACCGATGTTAACGATTATACTTTCAACATCGGTTAAAAATCGATATTGAAAGTCGTAAATAACCAATGTAGAAAGTATATTTTCTAATAGTGATATTTGCTCATCACACACAATGAGGATTACGATGCTACTTGTTTGGTAACGAAGTTTCCCAATGGTTCTTCCACCATTTTGATTGATTAGGTAAAAAATTGTGGTTTCTGTTTTTTTTAATACTTGTGAATTGTTGATTTAAAGAATTGCAAAATTATGGCTATTGGTATCCTGTACAGTTGCGTAATCAACATTATGCAACTGAAATCTTTTGGTTTTAATATAGTCAAAGAATTACTGAAAAACTCTGCAATTTCCTGAACATTATGGATAATTTTACTTTTGAAAAAGCATGTGTTTTGTTATTAGTTACTATTATTATTATTTTTGTCTACAAATACATTTTTCATTTCTAGGGATATCAATTTCATTTAGATTCTGAGCAATTGTTCCAAGATGTATATTGCATAAGGGTTAGTGTTTTATGATATTTGTTAGGATATCTGGTAGTCTTGAATCTTGATAAGCTTAAGCTTATATTATAGATGGAAATATTATTGTTTAATAGTTGTGAGATAATGTCTGATACAAGGTGGATGATCATTAGAGTTCATTTTTTCCCTTTTGGATTTTTGGTACAAGTGATGAGTTTATCTTTTATTTCTTTTGAGTTGCATTTTCATAAAGCTTAGTGGTTTCAAATATTTGTTAAGATATGTTTACTCTTGATGTCATGTGTGTAAAACAAATCTTTTTTGTTGAACTTTTCCTATTCAATCAATGGAGAAAACATCTGACTAATAGAGGATGATCATCAGAGTTCATGTTTTCCCTATAGGACTTTTAGTAGTAAATACTTTGGGATTAGGGCCTAACTCAACCTTACAAAACCATCTTGTTAGCTGATAATTGTCCAAGCTTTATAAGTTTTATTTAGTTATATCTCTAGTGAGTGTGGATTCCCAATTTTCTACTAGCTAGTACGTGACTGGATTTTCCTTTTTAATGTCTGACAATTATTTCACTAATAAGCTACTTGAAGTAGTTTACTGCTTTTGTTGTATGTTTTACATGGCACTTGAATTGGTTTTTCTTTTATAAATTTCTAGCATGTGTAAGCCTAATTGGCTACTTAAACTAATTTAAAGCTTTTGTTGTCTCTATTTTTTTTACATGGCACTGTCGCGGTTGTCATACCCTAATTTCGTCCGGGGACCTTTGCTTGATGACATGCGACCTTTGTTTGGTCCTTGTAAGGTGCTTGGCACCCATCATTAGGCAATTTGTGAAATTCCGGGATATGCCGGAAAACAAAAGAAAATATTGATGCACAATCCATAAGGTTCCGTGACACCCCGGAAATCAAATGGAAGCATCGTTGCATAATTAGTGAGGTTCCATAACATTCCGTAAGTCAAAAAGGGGATGATTATGTAATCCGCAAGGTTCCGTAACATTACGGAAAGAAAACAAGTATCGTTACGAAATTCGTAAGTTTCCGTAACTTTACGAAAAAAAAGAATCACCAAAAAAAGGCAGGGGGTGTACTTAGTAAAAATGGGGGTGCAAATAGCAACCAGGCCCACTTGGGCCCTCCAGAAGATTCCTCCAGAAGCAACTGGAGGAAGCAACCCTGCTCGCCTGGGCGAATTGAGCTCGCCTGGGCGAGCTGGGCGGCAAGCATCTCCCCTATTTTGCTATAAATAGGGGAGGAAGTGAGAAGGAAAAGGGTTCAGCCCCTTAGGCACTTCTCTCTCTTTCGAATTTGCTTGGAAAAATTGTTTCCGTGAAGAAAATCTAAGCCGAGGCGCTTCCGAAACGTTTCCGTAAAGAATTTTGCAAAGATTTCAACCGTTCTTCGAAGTTCTTCATTCGTTCTTCATCGTTCTTCGATCTTCAACGGGTAAGTACCTCGAACCAAGCTTTTCGATTCATTCTATGTACCCGTGGTGGTCCACATTGTGTTTCGTGTATTTTTATTCTCGTTTCATTTACTTTTTATACCCCCTCTTGACATGCTTAAGCCATTTTACTTAAGTCATTTCTCGCTTAACCTAAAAATAAAATAAATTTCCACCGATCGTTTGAATTGTATTATCCGTTAACTTCGGTTAAAATGAATTCCGACCGTTCGGTCGTGCCGTAACCACGTTGGAAATAAAAAAAACGAGGTACAATAATAATATAAATAATCAAAAAATGTCTTTTAGTAAAATAAAGTGGAAAATCAATCGGACGTTTTCTCTTTGGGATTTCTCATTCTTAACCGAATTGACTAATAACTAAAGTGAAACTAAGGCTAAAATCAACTCGCCTAGTCAAGCTCGTCCATAAAAATAGGTTTTTTTGAAGTTTATCATTTCAATTTCTTACTAAGTAAAATGGATCATTTTCAAGGTCCAACGCCTTAAAATGATCACCTCTTAAGTAAAAAAAGAATCACTTGATAAGAAAGAACTACGTAGGTCTGATTTTCTCATCACAATTGAGGAATACGTAGGAGCAAAGGGAAACACCCTTGTTGACCACAAAAAGAGAAAAATATAAAAAGGGTATAAAGGATATAAAGACATAAAAAGGGAACATAGAAATCAAAGTCACGTTTGCACATTCTATTAAAGGTTGTCGTCCCTTGTGACGGACGTGTGGGATGCTAATACCTTCCCCGTGCGTAAATACAACTCCCGAACCTTTCACTTAAAAGTTCGTAGATCGCGTCTTTTCCGGTTTTTCCGACGTTTTCCTTAAATAAACGTTGGTGGCGACTCCGCGTGTATTCCTTTCGTGGAACACGCATCCCGCGAGTCACGCGTCGCCCTCCCGCCGAAGGGTAGGTTGCGACAGTTGGCGACTCCACTGGGGACTGTTTTTAGAGAGTTAGGCCATTTAAATCTTGTGCAATGTTTTACCGTGATTTACCCCTTTTTTGGTTTCCCTTCATTATGTTCTTGTGTATATAAACTCTTTGTTGCTTTTAGTGCGTTTTAAAATGTATGCATGAAGTAAATATTTATTCATTTGATGCACACAAACACCAACACTATTTGCACACACTGTGAGTGAAAAAGGGCCCTATACCCGGGTTCATGGGAACATAAGGAGTGGAGGTGGATCTGTGATCATGCTAGGTCTCTGACTTGCTTGATTACAGTGAACCCTCATCTAGAGCTTTTCTCTTTGAAAACTTATTGTTGCTAGTAGTTCCTACTGCTGCAATATGTTCTTCGAAGAGGATAATACCTCTAGAAACCATCAAGAGAGATATGACTACCTTGGGGGGTTATCACTAAATGCCTAGTTAGTTCTCTCCCTTATAGGTCCCTTAAATAGGGGCACGGAGCAAACACGCTGCGTGCCATTTTTCACACTGCCATGCATAAAAATCATATACCCTTTTGCTTATGTTCAATGGAATTGTCATGCTATTGCGCCTTTTGCATATGCATAGGGGTTCTGTCTTGATCCCCTCTATAGACAAATCAATGGAAGGTCCGGGTCACCGTTTTAAATACATACGTTGGGGCACTTTGCTACCCCTAGACGTTGTGTCTAAAAAGGAGACAATGTCCCGGGCACCCGCATTCTTAAAATACAGCTGTGTCATATGCATTCCTTCATGCATTCATCCATCCCACCCATGAGATATCAGAGTTTTGATTTGCACCAGCTTTTGTCTCACTTTAGTAAGCATGGGGACAAATCAAACCGGCAAGAGGTTTTACTATGAGATGCTAGTAGGTTACATGTCGTCCAGCTTCGCGGACCTAGTATTCGCCGGGGAAAGAATCGAGGTAGGTTTGAAAAGAGGAAAGTTCGATTACGTTTCCTCCACGAGTGCGAATGCCAAAAGAATCGGGGCAACAGGGGCAAAAAGGAAGGAAGGAGATGCCCATGCCGTCTCTTCGACGCCCGCGTGGGTCAAACCCCCGCAGACACCTCATGGTACCCATCAGTACGCGCAACATCACCCGAGCTTCTCGGCTCATACCGGGAACGCCTCTAGTTCAGCACCCGTGCAGCCTAAGACACCCACTCAGAGGGAAGCTCCCCAAGTTCCAAATCCGAACACAACTCGCCCGGCCGGTAATTCCAACGCAACAAGGAACTTCCCTCCGAGGCCATTTCAAGAATTCACCCCACTCCCAATGACGTACGAAGACCTCTTGCCGTCCCTCATCGCCAACCATTTGGCCGTGGTAACTCCCGGAAAGGTCCTCCAACCCCCTTTTCCAAAGTGGTATGACCCTAATGCAACTTGCAAGTACCATGGGGGTGTCCCGGGGCATTCCGTTGAAAAATGCTTGGCCCTTAAATACAAGGTCCAACATTTGATGGATGCTGGATGGCTGACCTTCCAAGAGGATCGGCCCAATGTGAGAACCAACCCGCTCGCCAATCATGGAGGGGGAGCAATTAACGCCGTTGAGTCCGATAGGCCGCGCAAGTCTAAACCTTTAAGGGATGTGGCAACCCCTAGGAGGTTTATCTTTGAGGCCCTGCAAAAGGGAGGTGTGATCCCCCATAGTGGGTGTAAGGAGGATTCCTGTTTGCTGCATTCCAGCGAGCTGCATGACATGGAAACGTGTTTGGGAGTAGAGGAGTTGTTACAGCGGATGATAGATCAAGGTCGACTGGAAATTGGCAGTGAAGGAAGAGAAGAGCAGCACATATGCATGCAGTCCACGGATGGGAGCAGTGTTGCGAAGCCCAAACCCTTGGTGATATACTTCACTAAAGGCACAGCTTCGCAAAAGCCCGGACACCCATTAGCAGCTAAACCTGTTACTTTCCCGTACCAAAATAGCCACGCAGTCCCATGGAGATATGCACCTCCGAGGGGAGAGGAAGAAGAAGCCACCGACGTCAGCTCGTTGTCGGCTAAAGTGACAAATATCACGGGGCTGAGTGGTGTGACCCGTAGCGGTCGTGTGTTCGCGCCTCCGGACCTACCAGCCCAACCCGCAAACATCAAGGGAAAAGGAAAAGTGGTGGAGGAACAAGATGACGAAGCACCCCACGCTTCGAATAAAGATATTCCGGCAAAAGGCCTTCCGGAGAAAAAGGATGGTAAAATGGAGGTGTCGCTAGAGGAAGCCAGCGAGTTCCTCCGTATAATTCAGCAGAGCGAATTCAAGGTTATCGAACAGCTCAACAAAACTCCGGTCAGGGTCTCGCTGTTGGAGTTACTCATGAGCTCCGAGCCTCATCGGGCTCTGCTAGTAAAAGTTTTGAACGAGGCCCATGTGGCCCAAGACATCTCGGTAGAAGGTTTCGGAGGGCTGGTCAATAATATCACTGCCAACAACTATCTTGCCTTCGCCGAAGAAGAAATCCCCGCCGAGGGGAGAGGGTATAATAAAGCTTTGCACGTATCAGTCAAGTGTATGGACCATGTCGTAGCCAAAGTGCTCATCGATAATGGTTCCAATTTAAACGTGATGCCTAAGAGCACTTTGGAAAAATTACCATTCAATGCTTCCCACTTAAAGTCGAGTTCAATGGTGGTTCGTGCCTTCGACGGCACCCGCCGAGAGGTTAGGGGAGAGATCGATCTCCCAGTACAAATAGGCCCTCACACCAGTCAAGTCACCTTCCAAATAATGGATATTAACCCCCCCTACAGCTGTCTGTTGGGGCGCCCGTGGATCCACTCAGTGGGGGTTGTTCCCTCTACACTCCACCAAAAGTTGAAATTCGTAGTGGAAGGGCATCTGGTCATCGTATCAGGCGAAGAAGACATCTTGGTGAGCTGCCCATCCTTTATGCCTTATGTGGAAGCCGCAGAGGAGTCATTAGAAACCGCTTTCCAGTCTTTTGAGGTGGTAAGCATTTCCTCCGTGGACTCCTTCTCTGGGCAAGCTTGCCTGTCCGATGCAGCAGTAATGATGGCCCGTGTTATGTTGGGGAACGGTTACGAACCCGGAATGGGTTTAGGCAAAGACAACGGCGGCATAACTAGCTTGATAAATGCCAAAGGAAATCGTGGGAAGTATGGTTTAGGCTATAAACCCACTCAGGCGGATATAAAGAGAAGCATCGTGGGAAGAAAGAGCGGTGGTCAAAGCTCGCGGTTGAGGCAAGAAAGTGAAGGAAGCCCGCCCTGTCACATAAGTAGAAGCTTTATAAGTGCGGGTCTGGGAGACGAAGGTCAAGTGGTCGCGATATACGAAGATGATGTTCCGAGTACATTGGATTTGGTACGACCATGCCCTCCTGATTTCCAGCTGGGAAATTGGCGAGTGGAGGAACGCCCCGGCATTTACGCAACGAGCATAATGTAAACCTTTACGGTTTTAAAAGCTCTATAGTTGGGCCTAGGCTTTAGAGTTTTTCCTTTTGTTAAGGCTTTGTGTCTTTTGTTTTTGAATTTATAATACAAGGATCTTTCTTCATCTGTTCCTACGTCTCTACCCATTCTCATTCATTTGCATGTTTACTTCTTTTTCTGAAATGGCAGATCCAATGACGAGTCCCCCGAAGGTACTAATACCTAGGACCCGCCTATCGACTTCGAGCAAGAAATGAATCAAACGGAAGATGAAGGAAACGAGGATGTGGGACTTCCCCCATAATTAGAAAGAATGGTCACCCATGAGGACCAAGAAATGGGGCCTCATCAAGAAGAAACAGAGCTAGTAGACTTAGGAATTGGCAGTGGAAAAAGGGAAGTAAAGATAGGCACGGGTATTACCGCACCTATCCGTGAAGAATTAATAATCCTGCTAAAAGACTACCCAGACATCTTTGCTTGGTCATACCAAGATACGCCCGGTTTGAGTTCTGACATTGTACAGCACCGATTACCTCTAAATCCCGAGTGTTCCCCGGTAAAGCAGAAACTGAGAAGGATGAAGCCCGAAACATCCTTGAAGATAAAAGAAGAAGTGAAGAAGCAATTTGACGCTGGTTTTCTGGCCGTCGCTCGGTATCCGGAATGGGTTGCCAACATTGTACCGGTCCCTAAGAAAGATGGGAAAGTACGAATGTGTGTGGATTATCGGGACCTGAATCGGGCCAGTCCCAAGGACAATTTTCCTTTGCCACACATCGATATCCTCGTGGATAACACGGCCAATTTCGCTTTATTTTCCTTCATGGACGGTTTCTCCGGCTATAATCAGATAAAGATGGCGCCAGAGGATATGGAAAAGACTACCTTCGTCACCCTGTGGGGGACTTTCTGTTACAAGGTGATGTCCTTTGGACTCAAGAATGCCGGGGCAACTTATCAACGGGCCATGGTAGCTTTGTTCCATGATATGATGCATCAAGAGATTGAGGTCTACGTGGACGACATAATTGCCAAATCTAAATCCGAGGAAGAACACCTAGTCAACCTGCGGAAGTTGTTCGAAAGGCTCAAGAAATATCAATTAAGGTTGAACCCCGCCAAGTGTACTTTTGGGGTCAAATCAGGGAAATTGCTTGGTTTCATTGTAAGCCAGAAAGGGATAGAGGTAGACCCCGAAAAGGTGAAGGCTATCCTTGAGATGCCGGAACCACGTACTGAGAGGCAAGTCCGAGGCTTCCTGGGACGCTTAAATTATATTGCCAGATTCATATCGCAGCTCACCGCCATTTGTGAGTCGTTGTTCAAGCTCTTACGCAAAAACCAAACTGATCGCTGGAATGAGGATTGCCAAGAGGCTTTTGGAAGGATCAAGAAGTGCCTAATGAATCCCCTTGTGCTTATGCCACCAGTACCTGGAAGGCCTCTCATCTTGTACATGAAAATCTTAGATGAGTCAATGGGGTGTATGCTGGGGCAACATGACGAATCCAGAAAGAAAGAGCGCGCTGTTTACTACCTAAGTAAGAAGTTCACGACCTGTGAAATGAATTACTCCTTGCTCGAAAGAACGTGTTGTGCTTTAGTATGGGCATCCCATCGCCTAAGGCAGTACATGCTGAGCCATACTACCTGGTTGATATCCAAGATGGACCCGGTTAAGTACATCTTTGAAAAGCCAGCTCTCACAGGACGAATCGCCCGGTGGCAGGTCCTGCTATCCGAGTTTGATATAGTTTACGTCACCCAAAAGGCGATAAAAGGAAGCGCCTTAGCAGATTATTTGGCTCAACAGCCTCTTAACGACTATCAGCCCATGCATCCTGAATTCCCGGATGAGGACATCATGGCCTTGTTTGAGGAAAAATTGGACGAAGATCGGGACAAATGGACCGTGTGGTTTGACGGAGCGTCAAACATTCTAGGCCATGGCATTGGGGCAGTATTGGTCTCTCCGGACAATCAATGTGTACCTTTCACAGCCAGGCTAGGATTCGATTGCACCAACAACATGGCCGAATATGAAGCATGTGCTTTGGCCGTCCAGGCAGCGATTGACTCCAATGTCAAACTACTCAAGGTGTACGGCGACTCAGCGTTGGTAATCCATCAGCTGAGAGGGGAATGGGAAACTAGAGATCCCAGGCTGATACCCTACAAAGCCTATATCAAGGAATTGACTAAAACCTTTGATGAGATTTCTTTCCATCATGTTCCCCGCAAGGAAAATCAAATGGCGGATGCGCTTGCTACTTTGGCGTCTATGTTCCAGCTAACGCCGCACGGGGATCTACCCTACATTGAATTTTGGTGTCGTGGCAAACCCGCGCATTGCTGCCAAGTAGAAGAGGAACGGGACGGTAAGCCTTGGTATTTCGACATCAAGCGATATGTCGTAAGCAAAGAATACCCGCCAGGGATTACCGACAATGATAAGAGGACATTGAGAAGGTTGGCGGCCGGTTTCTTCATGAGCGGAAGCATACTGCATAAGAGAAACCACGACATGACACTCCTGCGGTGTGTGGATGCCAGGGAGGCAAATCACATGATCGAGGAAGTCCATGAGGGCTCGTTTGGAACGTACGCCAACGGGCATGCTATGGCCAGGAAGATCCTAAGAGCAGGTTATTACTGGCTTACCATGGAAAGTGATTGTTGTGGCCATGTAAGGAAATGCCACAAATGTCAAGCGTTCGCGGATAATGTCAATGCTCCACCGCATCCTCTGAATGTCATGTCCGCCCCTTGGCCTTTCTCCATGTGGGGAATAGATGTCATCAGGGCCATTGAGCCCAAGGCCTCGAATGGTCATCGCTTCATCCTCGTAGTGATAGATTATTTCACCAAGTGGGTCGAGGCGGCTTCCTATACCAACGTCACGAGGGGTGTGGTGGTCAGGTTCATTAAGAAAGAGATCATCTGCCGATATGGTTTGCCAAGGAAGATTATCACGGACAACGGCACCAACCTGAATGGAGCCGTGGAAGCGGCCAATAAGAATATCAAAAAGATTATCCAAAAGATGACTGTGTCATACAGAGATTGGCACGAAATGCTCCCATTCGCATTACACGGTTACCGAACTTCAGTGCGGACGTCAACTGGGGCCACGCCGTTCTCATTGGTATATGGGATGGAGGCTGTGTTACCGTTTGAGGTAGAAGTCCCGTCATTAAGGATCTTGGCAGAATCCGGATTAAGGGAATCAGAGTGGGCTCAAACGCGCTATGACCAGCTCAACCTCATTGAGGGTAAGCGCTTAACGGCCATGAGTCATGGGCGTTTGTACCAGCAAAGAATGAAGAGTGCATTCGACAAGAAAGTACGCTTGCGCAAGTTCCATGAGGGAGACCTTGTCCTAAAGAAAATGTCCCATGCTGTCAAGGACAATCGAGGGAAATGGGCCCCGAACTACGAAGGGCCTTTTGTTGTGAAGAGGGCTTTTTCCGGAGGAGCCCTGATGCTTACCAACATGGATGGCGAAGAGCTACCTTCACCCGTGAATTCTGATGTCATCAAGCGATATTATGCTTAGAATCTGGGGCAATTAAGGATGTCGCTGCATGTTCTTTATCTTTATGTGTTTTCTGGATTTCCCCCAGGGATTTCCCGTCTGTTGTATCTCTCGTTACGATCTTTCAAAGAAATGAACGTGGATATGAGGCTTTAGTCCTCACGTTGGTTTCAAACCTTGCGTTAATTTGTGATCACCTGAGCCCTTCCGCTCAGTTCATGGGATGCCCCAAGCGCTTAATTAAAATTGAACCTAAACCAACTTTCACTAAAATTTGCTACATTTGAAAACATTCATGCATACGCATACGCATGCATATTGTTGTGGTAAAACAGGGGCAGGATCATCTTGAGCTACCTTCTGGGGTGGGGACAAAACATGGACAGCAGAAACTAATCAAGGTAAGACAACGACACGGTCAAGATTGGCCAAACCTGGTTGTTTATTACTTGCAGGTACTTAGGAACGGATGCAAGTGGGGATGAGGTCATGACCGACTGATCGTTGCCTTTTCTCTGCGCTAAACAGGCAGAGAACGTCGCTGCAAGGCAGCCCCGTATCCTTTGTATTCGCAGTTTTCTTTTACTATTTGTTTGTTTTAAAAATAAGTAATCAACGCCTAATTCTAACTTAAGTAAGTTCAAGTTAGGCGAGACGCTAACCCATGAAAAAGGAGGGGACACGGTTAATGTTCCCCTAAAAAAAAAAAAGTGCAGGTTAGCTCGCCTGGGCGAGCCACCTCTGCACCAAAATATAAAAGTGACGAAAGGGGGGACGTTTTTGCATTCAAAAACTTCTTTTCCCCCCTTTCAAAAGCCATACCCACGGGATTTACGAGTTTGCAGCCCTAGGGTCATCATTTTTCGCATTTTTTGATTCCGTTTTGCGCTTTTATTCATCACCAACAAGTAAGTATTCCATCCCTAAGCTTTCTAGCTTTTCATTGGTGTATTTTGATCTCCTTTTGGTGCTCTAAATTGTGGGAATGTGCTCAAATATGTGGGGCAATTTTGGTTTGTTTTCTTGCTTGATTAGGTTGAATTGGGGGTTTGTATGAGATGGCCCTAGGCCTATAATGCATTTTGAAGCAATGGGACATGCCACATTGTCCCCGTTCTCTTGCTATTGATGCCTAAACGCGCGTCCACCAAGTGTTCGGTGAAATGCATCAATGGCATTAGCGTGTGATTTTCGTAGGGAAACAACCCATGGGGCATTTTGGTTTGCACATATTTTTCTATTTTTTTTTTGGGGCATGCATTCAATTTCGAAAGGGCTAGAGTAATTGCCCCACATATATCCTAGGCCTAGGAACCAAAGTTTTTATGCAAAAGAACACAAGAGGAGGTGCATGTTGGGTAAAGTTACCCTTTTTGGCCAGCAATCAGCTATGAGCCACGCTACAATAATTTCCCTACGCCTAGATGTTTAGGAATTTTGCTCATCATAAATGTGTAGGTTTAGAATAGGTAGCAAAATACCTTTGGCAAGTTACACTTTGGGTGTGGTAGCAAAATACTTGGGTGTATGTACATGTAATTTTTGGTAGTCAAAATGTCTCACAAAAAATACATATATGTTGCATGTTATGTAAAGAAAATACATTACAAAAATACCTTTTAATTTGAATGCAATTTTAGTCAGCAAAAGAAAATATACTTGAATTTGCATGCGGCTTTAGGTAGCAAAAACACTTGAATAAAGCATGAAATGTAGCACCTTATTGTGTAGATAGCCAAGATTCATCATAAAGTTTGTATATGCATAGGAATTAGAAATACTAGAATATGCATGTGTGCAATTTTTGGTAGCCAAGAGGCTTTGAGCATGCATGTATGTAAATTTAGCCAAGGAAGTGCATGTGATGTGGTTAGCAAATACACCTTGGAAGTACATATAAATAATCTAGGTAACGAAGGTGCCTTGATTGTGCATGGGTGCATTTTTCTTAGTTAGAAGAATGTCTTGTGCGAGTGAATGTTCGTAAAGAAGTATGTGCATGAGTTTGCTCTAAATTTACATTGATGTTTGTGTTTATTGGAGGAGGTTGTATGCCATTTTTGTTTTAAGAGTAACATTTCTTGGTAAAACTAACTTTCCAAATGTTTGCCTTCGCAGGAAATGGCCCCGAGGAAGCTTGCCTCAAAGAGGTCCAGGAAGGATAAGGCAGCCGAAGGAACTAGTTTCGCTCCTGAGTATGACAGTCACCGCTTTAGGAGCGTTGTACACCAGCAGCGCTTCGAGGCCATCAAGGGATGGTCGTTTCTCCGGGAGCAACGCGTCTAGCTCAGGGACGACGAGTATACGGATTTCTAGGAGGAGATAGGGCGCCGGCGGTGGACGTCACTGGTCACCCCCATGGCCAAGTTCGATCCAGAAATAGTCCTTGAGTTTTATGCCAATGCTTGGCCAACAGAGGAGGGCGTGCGTGACATGAGGTCCTGGGTAAGGGGTCAGTTGATCCCGTTTGATGCAGATGCTATCGGCCAGCTTCTGGGATATCCGTTAGTATTGGAAGAGGGCCAGGAGTGCGAGTATGGCCAGAGGAGGAACCGGTCTGATGGGTTCGATGAGGAGGCCATCGCCCAGTTGCTATGTATACCGGGGCAGGATTTTGCCCGGACTGCTGCAGGGAGGCGAGTGCGAATTATGCGCACCAACATGACTACCTTGACTCAGATATGGATGACTTTGCTGCTCAGCAACATCCTGCCCACCGACCATAATTCCGACCTCCCCCTGCCGAAGTGTCAGTTGGTGTACGCCATCCTGACGCGGATGAGCGTCCATGTGGCTCAGTTGATCGCTGATGCCATCTATATTTTTGCAGGTATGGCGCCTACTAGGCACCCTTTGGACCCAGATAAGTCCAACAGGGCCCTGGGATTTCCCTCGCTGATCACAGGACTCTGCCAGTCGTTTGGAGTCCCCGTTGCACCTACCAAGGTAATTCGGCCGCCCATCACCCGGGCTTTTATTGAGAAGTACTACACCCAGAGACAGGCTCAGGGGGATGCTCCACAGGCCACGGGCGCGCCACCACCACCTCATCAGGCTGGCCCGGCTGGGTCATTGGACATGGAGCAGTATTTACGACATTTGGTTCGCCAGCAGGCAGCCAACCACCGGGCACATGTACAGACCCATGATTGTCTGTACCAGATGAGCCTCAGCATGCAGAGCCAGGGCTTCAATTCTTTTTCATGCCCTACTCTAGACCAGTTCAGGGCAGAGGTCGCATGGCCCGGAGATTGGCCCGAGGCCCAAGCAGGAGAGGCGCCCCCAGAGGCTCCCGGCGATGGAGAAGAGGCCCACGAGGACGAGGAGATGGCTGATTTGCTTGACTTCTTGGGAGGGAGTGGAGCTACATGACTGGGAGATCCCCAGATTCATGTTTTCTTTCATATTTCTTTTATCATTTTTATGTTATGTTTTGACTTGAGAGACTAATGTTTGTTTTTGTTGTTTCGATTGTCATTTGTACAGCGCATACATTTTTGTTTGGATTGTTGCGTTAGTGTTTATATCATTACTATCAATGATGTTTGAAATTCTGGAACCGTGTAGAGTTCTTCGTTTAGGAACATCGTCCAAAAAAATGTATGTAAAACAAACAAAAATCATGATAAAAATAAAAATAGAAAAGGAAAAAATGAAATGGAAAAGAGAGCAAATAAGAAAAAAAGAGAGCAAATAAGAAAAGAAGAGAGCAAACAAGAAAAGAAGAGAACAAAAAAATGAAAAAAAAAAGAGAGCAAGTAAGAAAAAAGAAAGCAAGTAAGAAAAAAGAAAGGAAAAGAAAAATAAGTTGTCTAGCTGAAAAACCAACATGTTTTTGAAAAGAGATTACTTTCAACTTTTCTTTGAAAAAATTCGCTGATCATAGCTATTTTTGGAAGAAATGTGTGTGTACACCCGAAGGGTAAACGCTGTGAAATTTCCCCGAACGCCCGAAATGGACTCGGATGAATGCACAAATTGATAAAAGAACATATTTTGGAAACACTGGGTTGACTAAAATGGAGGAAATGAATCCTGAGCCCTAGCATCACATGACCATAAAAATTTGACACTTGAGTGTCCGCATAGGTGCATGCATGACCAGTTTTGCATAAAATTTCCAAATCATCATTTTTGCATTTGTGTCATGGAAATAATGTGGGGCATCCCTTTTTGTCCTTGAACCAAACCAAACCCTGACATGTATCATGCCTAGCCATTCTACAAGTCTTGAGCCAAAATCCTGACTCACCATAATCCTTACCCTCGGAAGCAAAAAAAGAAGAGAAGGAAAATTTCCAATCAAAGAAAAAGAGAAGGAAAATTTCCAATCAAAGGAAAAAGGGAGCAAGGAAATTCCCAATCAAAGAGTGGGAGAAAGCGAAAAGAAAAGAAAGAAAAAAAAAAGGGGAAAAGAAGAAGGAAAGAAAGCTCCTGATCAAGGATCGAAAGAAAACAGAAGAAATGTGCAGAAAGGTCTTTGGACCGGACAATATCTGAACGATACAGAATTGTCACCAAATGAACGAAAAGAAGGAAAGGAAACCATGACCTAAACTGGTCTTCTCCCTTTAATTGCCAACCAAAATCTTGTGTGCTAGCGACTTTATCGCCCCGCACTAAACCAAAACAGAAAAGGAAAAAGGCCAAAATAATCAAAAGCCGAAAAACCCACCAAAAGAACCCATTCCCAAGGGAAGTCCTATTGATCCATAATCATACATGTAATTTTTGATTTGATAGGAAATAATTCGCAAAGTCAAGTCGTGACATATCTATGGTTCAGAATTAGGATGAAACACTTACCTGTGCGAGATTGATACACTTTGAGTGATTTTCTTCTATTTTTGTCGAACCCAGTGTTTCCTCTAAATGGTCATTTAGAAATGAAATGCTAAACATCCAAAATCTCATTTGTGGTTATGAGAAAATTTCATCATCAGATTCTCCTTCCCCGATAGACACATTGTTTTTTGTCCGAAAAGCATATGTTGATCTAATTAGTTGGAAGTTTTATCTCTTTACTAAAGCACATTCGCATTTTAGCGAAGAAAACACCGAGACTATTTCTAGTCTCACAAGTTATCAAGAACTACGTAGGTCTGAGTTCCTCATTTGAGGATACGTAGGAGCAAAAGCCTCGCTTTTGTCGACCACACCGCTTTTTGTTACCATGACCCAACAGCTGGTAGCCCGCGGAGACACCTTACGGTTATCCGCACCTCGTCATTCAGTGACCCCAAGTGTGATTGGTGAGCAGAGGCCAATGTGGTCATCTGCGCCCTTTCTGGAGATGTCAGCATCTTCCGGTGGAGACTTTTTCAAGTCTCACAAGTTATCTAGAACTACGTAGGTCTGAGTTCCTCATTGGAGGATACGTAGGAGCAAGAGTCTTGCTTTTGTCGGTCGCCCCATAAGATCTGTCATACTGACCCTGAGGTCATGTGACATGCGAAGACAAAATTTGGTCATTCTGCACCCCTTTGTCATTCAGACACAGTCGTGTCCGATGGCACGCAGAGACAAAATTTGGTCATTCTGCACCCTTTGTCATCCAGAGGCGGCGGGCCCGATGATATGCGGAGACAAAATTTGGTCATTCCGCATCCCTTTTCCATTCAGACACAGTCGTGTCCGATGGCACGCAGAGACAAAATTTGGTCATTCTGCACCCTTTGTCATCCAGAGGCGGCGGGCCCGATGACATGCGGAGACAAAATTTGGTCATTCCGCACCCCTTTGCCATTCAGACACAGTCGTGTCCGATGGCACGCAGAGACAAAATTTGGTCATTCTGCACCCTTTGTCATCCAGAGGCGGCGGGCCCGATGACATGCGGAGACAAAATTTGGTCATTCCGCACCCCTTTGCCATTCAGACACAGTCGTGTCCGATGGCACGTAGAGACAAGATTTGGTCTTTCTGCACCCTTTGTCATCCAGAGGCGGCGGACCCGATGACATGCGGAGACAAAATTTGGTCATTCCGCACCCCTTTGTCATTCAGACACAGTCGTGTCCGATGGCACGCAGAGACAAGATTTGGTCATTCTGCACCCTGTGTCATCCAGAGGCGGCGGGCCCGATGACATGCGGAGACAAAATTTGGTCATTCCGAACCCTTTTCCATTCAGACACAGTCGTGTCCGATGGCACGCATAGACAAAATTTGGTCATTCTGCACCCTTTGTCATCTAGAGGCGGCGGGCCCGATGACATGCGGAGACAAAATTTGGTCATTCCGCACCCCTTTGCCATTCAGACACAGTCGTGTCCGATGGCACGCAGAGACAAAATTTGGTCATTCTGCACCCTTTGTCATCCAGAGGCGGCGGGCCCGATGACATGCGGAGACAAAATTTGGTCATTCCGCACCCCTTTGCCATTCAGACACAGTTGTATCCGATGGCACGCAGAGACAAATTATGGTCATTCTGCACCTTTCGTCAATCGCGGCCGACAAGCCCGTTGACACGCGGAGATTTACATCATCTTCCGCACTCACAAGATCTGTCATACTGACTTTTGAATCACGCTGACGGGCGGAAATACCCGAGTGGTTATCCGTATAAACATTCTTTTGCTATCTGTAAGACAGAACGCTTGATAGCATGCAGAGACTGACATCGTCTTCTGCACCTTTTGTTCCCTCGGAAACAACAAGTCATTTGCATGCGGAGATTTTATGGTCACCCGTGACTCTCGTCAATCGAGAGGAACGAAATTAGTGTCTTATCTTTACTTTCCTTTTATCTCCAATAAAAGACAAGTAAAGAGGGGCAACTGTCATACCCTAATTTCGTTCGAGGACCTTTGCTTGATGACATGCGACCTTTGTTTGGTCCTTGTAAGGTGCTTGGCACCCATCATTAGGCAATTTGTGAAATTTCGGGACATGCCGGAAAACAAAAGAAAATATTGATGCACAATCCGTAAGGTTCCGTGACACCCCGGAAATCAAATGGAAGCATCGTTGCATAATTAGTGAGGTTCCGTAACATTCCGTAAGCCAAAAAGGTGATGATTATGTAATCCGCAAGGTTCCGTAACATTACGGAAAGAAAACAAGTATCGTTACGAAATTCGTAAGTTTCTGTAACTTTACGAAAAAAAGAATCACAAAAAAAAAGGCAGGGGGTGTACTTAGTAAAAATGGGGGTGCAAATAGCAACCAGGCCCACTTGGGCCCTCCAGAAGATTCCTCCAGAAGGCTGTTGCTTCTAGAGGAAGCAACCCTGCTCCCCTGGGCGAGCTGGGCGGCAAGCATCTCCCCTATTTTGCTATAAATAGGGGAGTAAGTGAGAAGGAAAAGGGTTCAGCCCCTTAGGCACTTCTCTCTCTTTCGAATTTGCTTGGAAAAATTGTTTCCGTGAAGAAAATCTAAGCCGAGGCACTTCCGAAACGTTTCCATAAAGAATTTCGCAAAGATTTCAACCGTTCTTCGACGTTCTTCATTCGTTCTTCATCGTTCTTCGATCTTCAACGGGTAAGTACCTCGAACCAAGCTTTTCGATTCATTCTATGTACCCGTGGTGGTCCACATTGTGTTTCGTGTATTTTTATTCTCGTTTCATTTACTTTTTATACCCCCTCTTGACGTGCTTAAGCCATTTTACTTAAGTCATTTCTCGCTTAACCTAAAAATAAAATAAATTTCCACCGATCGTTTGAATTGTATTATCCGTTAACTTCGGTTAAAATGAATTCCGACCGTTCGGTCGTGCCGTAACCACGTTGGAAATAAAAAAAAAGAGGTAAAATAATAATATAAATAATCAAAAAATGTCTTTTAGTAAAATAAAGCGGAAAATCAATCGGACGTTTTCTCTTTGGGATTTCTCATTCTTAACCGAATTGACTAATAACTAAAGTGAAACTAAGGCTAAAATCAACTAGCCTAGTCAAGCTCGTCCATAAAAATAGGTTTTTTTGAAGTTTATCATTTCAATTTCTTACTAAGTAAAACGGATCATTTTCAAGGTCCAACGCCTTAAAATGATCACCTCTTAAGTAAAAAAAGAATCACTTGATAAGAAAGAACTACGTAGGTCTGTTTCCTCATCACAATTGAGGAATACGTAGGAGCAAAGGGAAACACCCTTGTCGACCACAAAAAGAGAAAAATATAAAAAGGGTATAAAGGATATAAAGACATAAAAAGGGAACATAGAAATCAAAGTCACATTTGCACATTCGATTAAAGGTTGTCGTCCCTTGTGACGGACGTGTGGGATGCTAATACCTTCCCCGTGCGTAAATACAACTCCCGAACCTTTCACTTAAAAGTTCGTAGATCGCGTCTTTTCCAGTTTTTCTGACGTTTTCCTCAAATAAACGTTGGTGGCGACTCCGCGCGTATTCCTTTCGTGGAACACGCATCCCGCGAGTCACGTGTCGCCCTCCCGCCGAAGGGTAGGTTGCGACAGCGGTTAATTCCTCCCTTGCCTTGTCGATCAGCCTCAAGCTAGCAATCAATTGAAATCACACAATTGTTGGTTAGTGCCTTCTGTCTTTTTTCCAATTCAAATTTTGTGTGTGTCTTTTTTGTTAGTAGAAAAAAATTGTATATCTTCAAACTTTTGTTGGTTAACTTTCTTTCTAATAATTGTGTGATTGTCTTATTTTGATGTGGTAGTCAAGTTTGTATGTATTGTTTTGTTAGCCTTCATCCCTTACTGGCTGATATTCATACCTTTTTACAAAAGGTATGTCTTGACTTTCTAGTGCTAATTTGTCAAATCTGTTTTGTTGCAAAATATAAATTACTTGGGATACATGAAACTTTTACTATGCTGCTATTTTCAATATAAATGTGTTTCATGAAACAACTTAATTATCACTATACGTCAGTCATGTGATATTCCTATATCGAAATCTTTAACTTTTTAGATTATTAACTTGTTTAGAATATTAAGAGCAAATAATTAGTTTCCCATATGCTTGTAGCATTGTCATTAAAAATTGTTTTATTAAAAATTGTTTTCTAAGACGGTTATTTGTTAATAACGTCTTAGAAAGTTTGCAACAAAACACTTTCTAAGATAGTTATTAACAAACAATCATCTTAGAAGTATTATGCACATGACTTTCTAGGATAGTTATTTCGTAATAACCGTCTTAGAATTGTAATGAAACACTTTCTAAGACAGTTATTTCTATTAACCGTCTTAGAAAGTCTTGTCTGCCATCACTTTCTAAGATGGTTATTTCTATTAACTATCTTAAAAAGTCTTATTTATCATGAATTTTTAAGACAATTATTTCTTATTATCCGTCAAAAAAATGTTTCCTTTTTAACGTCGTCATATTCAACGACAGTTCAAAACCATCGTAAAAAGTACCTTTTAACCTTTGTTAAAAAGCATTTTGTAGAAGCAAAGCATCATGGTGAATCAAAGGTGATTCAAAGGTGTTTTGATGATAACAAAAGATGATGACAGAGGTGATGACAAAAAGCTCAAAGATCAATCAAAGAACAACTCAAGTGAATCAAAGATCAATCAAAGAACAACTCAAGTGAATCAAGAATCAAGAATCAAGAAGAATTCAAGACTCAAGAAGAAAGTCTAGAGACAAGAATCAAGATTTAAGGTTCAAGATCTCAAGAATCAAGATCAAGATTCAAGACTCAAGATTCAAGAATGAAGAGAAGACTCAATCAAGATAAGTATTTAAAAGTTTTTCAAAACTTTAAATAGCACATGAGTTTTTGACAAAACCTTTTACCAAAGAGTTTTTACTCTCTGGTAATCGATTACCATATTGTTGTAATCGATTACCAGTAGCAAAATTGTTTTGAAAAAGTTTTCAAATTGAATTTACAACGTTCCAATTATTTTCAAAAAGCTGTAATCGATTACAATGTTTTGACAATCGATTACCAGTGCCTTTGAACGTTGAAATTCAAATTCAAATGTGAAGAGTCACATCCTTTCACACAAAAGCTTTGTGTTATCAATTACACTAATTTGGTAATCGATTACCAGTGTTTGTTTCTGAATAAATCAAAAGATGTAACTCTTCAAAGGGTTTTTGACTTTTTCAAATTGGTTTTAAGTTTTTCTAAAGGTTATAACTTTTCTAAATGGTCTTCTTGATTAGACATGAAAAGTCTATAAAAGCAAGGCTTTGTTTTGCATTTAAATTATTCTTTCAATCTTGAACACTTATTCAATCAATCTTTTAGAAGCCCTAAATCTCTTTGAACTTCTTCTTCTTCTTTGCACCAAAAGCCTTCTGAAGTTTTCTGGTTTTCTAAACCTTGAAAACTTGTGCTATTCATCTTTTCATTCTCTTCTCCCTTTGCCAAAAAGAATTCGCCAAGGACTAACTGCCTGAATTCTTTTTGTGTCTCTCTTCTCCCTTTTCCAAAAGAATGAAGGACTAACCGCCTGAATTCTTTTGTGTCTCCTTTCTCCCTTGTCAAAGAATTCAAAACGACACAGTCTGAGAATTCTTTTGATTCTTCCCATTCCCTAATACAAAAGTGTTCAAAGGACTAACCGCCTGAGAATTCTTTTGTATCCCCATTCACAAAGTATCAAAGGTTTAACAGCCTGAGATCTTTATCTCAACACATTGGAGGGTACATCCTTTGTGGTACAAGTAGAGAGTACATCTACTTGGGTTTGACTGAGAACAAGAGAGGGTACATCTCTTGTGGAGGGTACATCCACTAAGGTTTCAAAGAGAACAAGGGAGGGTACATCCCTTGTGGATCTTTGCTTGTAAAAGGATTTTTACAAGGATGAAAGAAATTTCAAGGACCGCAGGTCGCTTGGGGACTGGATGTAGGCACGGGTTGTTGCCGAACCAGTATAAAAACTCTTGTGTGTTTGTCTCCTTCTTCCCTACTCTTTTACTTTCCGCTGTGCATTTAATTTCCGCTTTTACTTTCTGTTAAGTTTCTCTTCTACTCCTCATTCTCTTAACAATTTAGTAAAAGCCTTAGAAGAATAATTTTTAATTGGTAAAGGTTTAGGAATAATTAATTCAACCCCCCCTTCTTAATTATTCTGAGGCCACTCGATCCAACACATTTTTTTGCACATGAGTGTGACTAGTAAACTAACATGTGGTCCCAAATGTTACCTATCAATCTTACCTTATGCATTGGTTTTCATTTTGTATCCAATATGTGTTGCATCTTGTATGAAAGAATGTCGTAAAACACCCATTCATACTATCTACAGTTGTCTTAGTGGTTGTGACATGGTCAAATTGGTTCATGACAATAATGGAATTCACTATCTTATAACATTGCTCTCTTTTTAAGGATTTATAATTATCTTTATAATTGATTTAATTATATTTTTACATATATTTGATAATTGAGTTTATGTTTCATATGCTCGTGGTCCTGTGACAGGCGTGATAGATTCTTGCTTGCAACAGTGTGAAGACAAGAAATAATTTATTTACAAGAATATTACATTCAAGAAAAATGATTGTTCAGAAGTATAGTACTTGTTCGTGATTGTAGTAAACAAATCTTAATCAATTAATAACATTTATTCTTTATTTCTCGAAATTTAATTTCTTTGTCCAATTATTTCTCTTTATTTTTCCTATGCTCTATCCATATGTTGGAGAATATTCAGCAAATCAAATTAATGGTGAGACTAATAAGTTATTAGAGTCACATGAAAAATCTAATTGAAAAAATAATGTTGAGCAACACATTAAGAAAATAAGTCAACATGACCTCATACAAAATCTTGGAGAAGGTCAATGCATGTTATTTTAAGTAATTAAATGTATTGTACAAACATTACTTTTTTCCTATAAATTGGTTTTCATTTACCAGACCCCATCACAACCAGAAATCAACATCTAAACAAAATTCAAAATTAGATTGTAAAGACTTAGAAAAGCATCATGATAAATAATGAGATGAAACTTATTGGAGTAGTGATTATGGTCATGCTTGTGATAGGCTTCGCCAAAGCCAATTTTAATTCTGCATTTAAGCAAATTGGATCAAACCATGTGTCTAGTAAACCAAGACTAACATGTGGTACCTTGGTAAGGAGATTGGATGGAAAGGATATTCAAAATAGAAAACTATAGTAGGTCAATTTCCTTATTTACATATAAGACTATTCCTTCAAAGTTTTAGGACAATATTTAGTACCTTGCAAAGCAGATTTGAATCAAACCGTGTGTTTAGTAAACCAAGACTAACATGTGGTCCCAAATGTGAACTATCATGCTTACCTTATGTCTTTGCTTTCATTTTGTATCCAATATGTGTTGCTGCTTGTATGAAACAATGTCGTAAAACACCCATTAATACTATCTACAATTGTCTTAGTGGTTGTGACATGGTCAAATCGGTTCCTCATAATAATGGTATTCACTATCTTATAACATTGCTATCATTTTAAGGTTTCATAATTATATTTATAATTGATTTAGTTATATTTTACTTGTATTTGTTAATTGAGCTTCTGTTTTAGAAGGTCGTGCTTGTGTGGCATACGTGGTAGATTCTTGCTTGCAACAGTGTGAGGACAAGAAATAATTTATTTACAAGAATATAAAATTCAAGAAAAAAAATCGTTGAGAAGTATAATACTTGTTCTTGATTGTAGTAAACAAATCGAAAACAATAAATAAAATATGCTCATTATTTGTCGTAATTTAATTTCTTTGTCCAATTATTTCTCTTTGTTTTTCCTTTGCCCTATTCTTATGTTGGAGAATATTCAACAAATAAAATTAATAGTGAGACTAATAAGTTAGCAGAGTCACAAGAAAAATCTAATTACAAAAATAATGTTGAGAAACACAACAAAAGTTTAACAACTTATGTTAAGAACCTGGAAGGACACTCCACATAATAAATCTAATTAGATTTTTCTTTTAATAAATATGTTCAACCCTTTTTCAAGCTATGTTTTAAAAAATTCATTTTGTGAACTACACAACAAAGTTATTTTATTATGAGCATATTCTTTTTATGGTTTGATATTTAAATGATTGATGGTACTAGCAATTGGTACAATCCATAAACATTGTATCCTCAAATAATATAATTTGACATAATTCAAGTAATTTTGTTTAGATTCGTATAACTGATTGTTGTAGTACCTTGCAAAGGAGATTGGATGGAAAGAATATTCAAAATAGAAAACTATGTTAGGTCAATTTCGTTATTTACATATAAGATTATTCCTTCAAAGTTTTAGGATAATATTTAGTATAATATGATAATCATATTAACTGGCATAGCTGTTCAAAGATAACGTGTTTGTTTTAAAAAAAAAAAATTATTTTACAAAATACTTTTTTGTTTATACAAACGGCTTTTTTTCGTAATAAATAGAATACAATATGACAACTTTACTCCTTTTTTAATTTACAAACAAATATAGTTGACAATTTGATCATTTTCACGGATATAGTTTAACTATGTGGCCATTTCAAACTCTTACAATAATAAAATTTAATATAAATAAACTTAATTTAATAAATTGTCAATATAGTTTTTCATTCTATAAGCTTATTTAAAATCACTTTAGATACGATTTAAAATAATTATTAAATTATAAATAATTATATTTCTTATCAAATGTAAATGTTTGGTCCATATCTTAACTTCATTTGTATGAAAATAATTAATCACATTTATCAATATGTTTAGCATTGGATATATTTATATATTTATTTTTTGATGAATTGTTTTATTTGAAAAAGGTAATTTATTTATATTGCTATAATGATCAAGTGCACACGGCATTCTTCTATCCTTAACTGGTTGTTTTGACTTCATATAGATGTATTAAATAATAATAAAATCTTTGTTATCCAGAATGACCTGACTTGGCTCAAGCATGATAGTCACCCCTTGCGGAAATATGTAATATTGACAAAAATAATGATAATTTATTTACTTTCATTTATATTTTAATGACAATCAAATTATTTTATTTTGTTAACAACATATATATATATATATATATATATAAACATATATATATATATATATATATATATATATGCACATATATATTCTTCATTATTCCTTTTAACCACTACATGAATCTGTATTAAAATTATTGTGTTGTTGAAATGCTACATTAATGCAAATCATAATCTTGACAAATTACATATATGGATTATTTTTTTTATATAATCATTTTGTTTGTCTATTTCTTTAGCCATTTTATTATGTTAAAACTTCTTACGACTAACCATACACACTTAAATTGTTGAATTTACATATATATTACATGTATTATATTTTATAGTTAGGAAAATAAGTCAAGATGACCTCATACAAAATCTTTGAGAAGGTCAATGCAACGTTTTTATAAGGAATTAAATTTATTTTACAAACATTATTTTTTCCCTATAAATTGGTTTTCAATTACCAACAACCATCACAACAAGAAATCAACATCTATACAAAATTCAAAGTTAGATTGTAAAGACTTAGAGAAGCATCATGTCAAAGAATGAGATGAAACTTCCTGGAGTAGTGATTATGGTCATGCTTGTGATAGGCTTCGCTGAAGCCGATTTTAATTCTGCATTTGTGCAAATTGAATCAAACCGTGTGTCTAGTAAGCCAAGACTAACATGTGGTCCCAAATGTGAACTATCATGCTTACCTTATGTCTTGGCTTTCATTTTGTATCCAATATGTGTTGCTGCTTGTATGAAACAATGTCGTCAAACACCCATTGATACTATCTACAGTTGTCTTAGTGGTTGTGACGCGGTCAAATCGCTTCCTGATAATAATGGTATTCACTATCATATAACATTGCTCTCTTTTTAAGGTTTTATAATTATATTTATAATTGATTTAGTTATATTTTACATGTATTTGATAATTGAGTTTATGTTTCAGAAGGTCGTGGTCGTGCGGCATACGTGGTAGATTCTTGCTTGCAACAGTGTGAGGACAAGAAATAATTTATTTACAAGAATATAAAATTCAAGAAAAAAGATTGTTGAGAAGTATAATACTTGTTCCTAATTGTAGTAAACAAATAGAAAACAATAAATAAAATATGCTCATTATTTTTCATAATTTAATTTCTTTGTCCAATTATTTCTCTTTGTTTTTCCTTTGCTCTATTCATATGTTGGAGAATATTCAACAAATCAAATTAATGGTGAGACTAATAAGTTAGTAGAGTCACATGAAAAATATAATTGAAAATATAATGTTGAGCAACACATCAAAAGTTTAACAAATTATGTTAAGAATCTGGAAGGACACTCCACATAACAAATCTAATTGGATTTTTCTTTCAATAAATATGTTCAACCTTGTTTCAAGCTATGTTTTAAAAAATTCATTTTGTGAACTACACAACATAGTTATTTTATTATGAGCATATTCTTTTTGTTTTGATATTTAAATGATTGATGGAACTAGCAATTGGTACAATCCATAAACATTGTATCCTCAAATAATATAATTTGACATAATTCAAGTAATTTTGTTTAGATTCGTATAACTGATTGTTGTAGTACCTTGCAAAGGAGATTAGATGGAAAGAATATTCAAAATAGAAAACTATGATAGGTCAATTTCGTTATTTACATATAACCTGTATGTTTTTTAAAAAAAAAACTTATTTTGCAAAATACTTTTTGTTAATACAAACGGCTTTTTTTGGTAATAAATAGAATACAATATGACAACTTTACTCCTTTTTTAATTTACAAACAAATATAGTTGACAATTTGATAATTTTCACGGATATAGTTTAACTATGTGGTCATTTCAAACTCTTACAATAATAAAATTTAATATAAATAAACTTCATTTAATAAATTGTCAATATAGTTTTTCATTTTATAAGCTTATTTAAAATCACTTTAGATACGATTTTTAAAATAATTATTAAATTATAAATAATTATATTTCTTATCAAATGTAAATGTTTGGTCCATATCGTAACTTCATTTGTATGAAAATAATTAATCACATTTATCAATATGTTTAGCATTGGATATATTTATATATTTATTTTTTGATGAATTATTTTATTTGAAAAAGTTAATTTATTTATATTGCTATAATGATCAATTGCACACGACATTCTTCTATCCTTAACTGGTTGTTTTGACTTCATATAGATGTATTAAATAATAATAAAATCTTTGTTATCCAGAATGACCTGACTTGGCTCAAGCATGATAGTCACCCCTTGCGGAAATATGTAATATTGACAAAAATAATGATAATTTATTTACTTTCATTTATATTTTAATGACAATCAAATTATTTTATTTTGTTAACAACATATATATATATATATATATATATATATATATATAAACATATATATATATATATATATATGCACATATATATTCTTCATTATTCCTTTTAACCACTACATGAATCTGTATTAAAATTATTGTGTTGTTGAAATGCTACATTAATGCAAATCATAATCTTGACAAATTACATATATGGATTATTTTTTTTATATAATCATTTTGTTTGTCTATTTCTTTAGCCATTTTATTATGTTAAAACTTCTTACGACTAACCATACACACTTAAATTGTTGAATTTACATATATATTACATGTATTATATTTTATAGTTAGGAAAATAAGTCAAGATGACCTCATACAAAATCTTTGAGAAGGTCAATGCAACGTTTTTATAAGGAATTAAATTTATTTTACAAACATTATTTTTTCCCTATAAATTGGTTTTCAATTACCAACAACCATCACAACAAGAAATCAACATCTATACAAAATTCAAAGTTAGATTGTAAAGACTTAGAGAAGCATCATGTCAAAGAATGAGATGAAACTTACTGGAGTAGTGATTATGGTCATGCTTGTGATAGGCTTCGCTGAAGCCGATTTTAATTCTGCATTTGTGCAAATTGAATCAAACCGTGTGTCTAGTAAGCCAAGACTAACATGTGGTCCCAAATGTGAACTATCATGCTTACCTTATGTCTTGGCTTTCATTTTGTATCCAATATGTGTTGCTGCTTGTATGAAACAATGTCGTCAAACACCCATTGATACTATCTACAGTTGTCTTAGTGGTTGTGACGCGGTCAAATCGCTTCCTGATAATAATGGTATTCACTATCATATAACATTGCTCTCTTTTTAAGGTTTTATAATTATATTTATAATTGATTTAGTTATATTTTACATGTATTTGATAATTGAGTTTATGTTTCAGAAGGTCGTGGTCGTGCGGCATACGTGGTAGATTCTTGCTTGCAACAGTGTGAGGACAAGAAATAATTTATTTACAAGAATATAAAATTCAAGAAAAAAGATTGTTGAGAAGTATAATACTTGTTCCTGATTGTAGTAAACAAATAGAAAACAATAAATAAAATATGCTCATTATTTTTCATAATTTAATTTCTTTGTCCAATTATTTCTCTTTGTTTTTCCTTTGCTCTATTCATATGTTGGAGAATATTCAACAAATCAAATTAATGGTGAGACTAATAAGTTAGTAGAGTCACATGAAAAATATAATTGAAAATATAATGTTGAGCAACACATCAAAAGTTTAACAAATTATGTTAAGAATCTGGAAGGACACTCCACATAACAAATCTAATTGGATTTTTCTTTCAATAAATATGTTCAACCTTGTTTCAAGCTATGTTTTAAAAAATTCATTTTGTGAACTACACAACATAGTTATTTTATTATGAGCATATTCTTTTTGTTTTGATATTTAAATGATTGATGGAACTAGCAATTGGTACAATCCATAAACATTGTATCCTCAAATAATATAATTTGACATAATTCAAGTAATTTTGTTTAGATTCGTATAACTGATTGTTGTAGTACCTTGCAAAGGAGATTAGATGGAAAGAATATTCAAAATAGAAAACTATGATAGGTCAATTTCTTTATTTACATATAACCTGTCTGTTTTTTTTTTAAAAAAAAAACTTATTTTGCAAAATACTTTTTGTTTATACAAACGGCTTTTTTTCGTAATAAATAGACTACAATATGACAACTTTACTCCTTTTTTAATTTACAAACAAATATAGTTGACAATTTGATAATTTTCACGGATATAGTTTAACTATGTGGCCATTTCAAACTCTTACAATAATAAAATTTAATATAAATAAACTTCATTTAATAAATTGTCAATATAGTTTTTCATTCTATAAGCTTATTTAAAATCACTTTAGATACGATTTTTAAAATAATTATTAAATTATAAATAATTATATTTCATATCAAATGTAAATGTTTGGTCCATATCGTAACTTCATTTGGATGAAAATAATTAATCACATTTATCAATATGTTTAGCATTGGATATATTTATATATTTATTTTATGATGAATTATTTTATTTGAAAAAGGTAATTTATTTATATTGCTATAATGATCAAGGCATTCTTCTATCCTTAACTGGTTGTTTTGACTTCATATAGATGTATTAAATAATAATAAAATCTTTGTTATCCAGAATGACCTGACTTGGCTCAAGCATGATAGTCACCCCTTGCGGAAATATGTAATATTGACAAAAATAATGATAATTTATTTACTTTCATTTATATTTTAATGACAATCAAATTATTTTATTTTGTTAACAACATATATATATATATATATATATATATATATATATATGCACATATATATTCTTCATTATTCCTTTTAACCACTACATGAATTTGTATTAAAATTATTGTGTTGTTGAAATGCTACATTAATGCAAATCATAATCTTGACAAATTACATATATGGATTATTTTTTTTATATAATCATTTTGTTTGTCTATTTCTTTAGCCATTTTATTATGTTAAAACTTCTTACGACTAACCATACACACTTAAATTGTTGAATTTACATATATATTACATGTATTATATTTTATAGTTAGGAAAATAAGTCAAGATGACCTCATACAAAATCTTTGAGAAGGTCAATGCAACGTTTTTATAAGGAATTAAATTTATTTTACAAACATTATTTTTTCCCTATAAATTGGTTTTCAATTACCAACAACCATCACAACAAGAAATCAACATCTATACAAAATTCAAAGTTAGATTGTAAAGACTTAGAGAAGCATCATGTCAAAGAATGAGATGAAACTTACTGGAGTAGTGATTATGGTCATGCTTGTGATAGGCTTCGCTGAAGCCGATTTTAATTCTGCATTTGTGCAAATTGAATCAAACCGTGTGTCTAGTAAGCCAAGACTAACATGTGGTCCCAAATGTGAACTATCATTCTTACCTTATGTCTTGGCTTTCATTTTGTATCCAATATGTGTTGCTGCTTGTATGAAACAATGTCGTCAAACACCCATTGATACTATCTACAGTTGTCTTAGTGGTTGTGACGCGGTCAAATCGCTTCCTGATAATAATGGTATTCACTATCATATAACATTGCTCTCTTTTTAAGGTTTTATAATTATATTTATAATTGATTTAGTTATATTTTACATGTATTTGATAATTGAGTTTATGTTTCAGAAGGTCGTGGTCGTGCGGCATACGTGGTAGATTCTTGCTTGCAACAGTGTGAGGACAAGAAATAATTTATTTACAAGAATATAAAATTCAAGAAAAAAGATTGTTGAGAAGTATAATACTTGTTCCTGATTGTAGTAAACAAATAGAAAACAATAAATAAAATATGCTCATTATTTTTCATAATTTAATTTCTTTGTCCAATTATTTCTCTTTGTTTTTCCTTTGCTCTATTCATATGTTGGAGAATATTCAACAAATCAAATTAATGGTGAGACTAATAAGTTAGTAGAGTCACATGAAAAATATAATTGAAAATATAATGTTGAGCAACACATCAAAAGTTTAACAAATTATGTTAAGAATCTGGAAGGACACTCCACATAACAAATCTAATTGGATTTTTCTTTCAATAAATATGTTCAACCTTGTTTCAAGCTATGTTTTAAAAAATTCATTTTGTGAACTACACAACATAGTTATTTTATTATGAGCATATTCTTTTTGTTTTGATATTTAAATGATTGATGGAACTAGCAATTGGTACAATCCATAAACATTGTATCCTCAAATAATATAATTTGACATAATTCAAGTAATTTTGTTTAGATTCGTATAACTGATTGTTGTAGTACCTTGCAAAGGAGATTAGATGGAAAGAATATTCAAAATAGAAAACTATGATAGGTCAATTTCTTTATTTACATATAACCTGTCTGTTTTTTTTTAAAAAAAAAAACTTATTTTGCAAAATACTTTTTGTTTATACAAACGGCTTTTTTTCGTAATAAATAGACTACAATATGACAACTTTACTCCTTTTTTAATTTACAAACAAATATAGTTGACAATTTGATAATTTTCACGGATATAGTTTAACTATGTGGCCATTTCAAACTCTTACAATAATAAAATTTAATATAAATAAACTTCATTTAATAAATTGTCAATATAGTTTTTCATTCTATAAGCTTATTTAAAATCACTTTAGATACGATTTTTAAAATAATTATTAAATTATAAATAATTATATTTCATATCAAATGTAAATGTTTGGTCCATATCGTAACTTCATTTGGATGAAAATAATTAATCACATTTATCAATATGTTTAGCATTGGATATATTTATATATTTATTTTATGATGAATTATTTTATTTGAAAAAGGTAATTTATTTATATTGCTATAATGATCAAGTGCACACGGCATTCTTCTATCCTTAACTGGTTGTTTTGACTTCATATAGATGTATTAAATAATAATAAAATCTTTGTTATCCAGAATGACCTGACTTGGCTCAAGCATGATAGTCACCCCTTGCGGAAATATGTAATATTGACAAAAATAATGATAATTTATTTACTTTCATTTATATTTTAATGACAATCAAATTATTTTATTTTGTTAACAACATATATATATATATATATATATATATATATATATATATATAAACATATATATATATATATGCACATATATATTCTTCATTATTCCTTTTAACCACTACATGAATCTGTATTAAAATTATTGTGTTGTTGAAATGCTACATTAATGCAAATCATAATCTTGACAAATTACATATATGGATTATTTTTTTTATATAATCATTTTGTTTGTCTATTTCTTTAGCCATTTTATTATGTTAAAACTTCTTACGACTAACCATACACACTTAAATTGTTGAATTTACATATATATTACATGTATTATATTTTATAGTTAGGAAAATAAGTCAAGATGACCTCATACAAAATCTTTGAGAAGGTCAATGCAACATTTTTATAAGGAATTAAATTTATTTTACAAACATTATTTTTTCCCTATAAATTGGTTTTCAATTACCAACAACCATCACAACAAGAAATCAACATCTATACAAAATTCAAAGTTAGATTGTAAAGACTTAGAGAAGCATCATGTCAAAGAATGAGATGAAACTTATTGGAGTAGTGATTATGGTCATGCTTGTGATAGGCTTCGCTGAAGCCGATTTTAATTCTGCATTTGTGCAAATTGAATCAAACCGTGTGTCTAGTAAGCCAAGACTAACATGTGGTCCCAAATGTGAACTATCATGCTTACCTTATGTCTTGGCTTTCATTTTGTATCCAATATGTGTTGCTGCTTGTATGAAACAATGTCGTCAAACACCCATTGATACTATCTACAGTTGTCTTAGTGGTTGTGACGCGGTCAAATCGCTTCCTGATAATAATGGTATTCACTATCATATAACATTGCTCTCTTTTTAAGGTTTTATAATTATATTTATAATTGATTTAGTTATATTTTACATGTATTTGATAATTGAGTTTATGTTTCAGAAGGTCGTGGTCGTGCGGCATACGTGGTAGATTCTTGCTTGCAACAGTGTGAGGACAAGAAATAATTTATTTACAAGAATATAAAATTCAAGAAAAAAGATTGTTGAGAAGTATAATACTTGTTCCTGATTGTAGTAAACAAATAGAAAACAATAAATAAAATATGCTCATTATTTTTCATAATTTAATTTCTTTGTCCAATTATTTCTCTTTGTTTTTCCTTTGCTCTATTCATATGTTGGAGAATATTCAACAAATCAAATTAATGGTGAGACTAATAAGTTAGTAGAGTCACATGAAAAATATAATTGAAAATATAATGTTGAGCAACACATCAAAAGTTTAACAAATTATGTTAAGAATCTGGAAGGACACTCCACATAACAAATCTAATTGGATTTTTCTTTCAATAAATATGTTCAACCTTGTTTCAAGCTATGTTTTAAAAAATTCATTTTGTGAACTACACAACATAGTTATTTTATTATGAGCATATTCTTTTTGTTTTGATATTTAAATGATTGATGGAACTAGCAATTGGTACAATCCATAAACATTGTATCCTCAAATAATATAATTTGACATAATTCAAGTAATTTTGTTTAGATTCGTATAACTGATTGTTGTAGTACCTTGCAAAGGAGATTAGATGGAAAGAATATTCAAAATAGAAAACTATGATAGGTCAATTTCTTTATTTACATATAACCTGTCTGTTTTTTTTTAAAAAAAAAAACTTATTTTGCAAAATACTTTTTGTTTATACAAACGGCTTTTTTTCGTAATAAATAGACTACAATATGACAACTTTACTCCTTTTTTAATTTACAAACAAATATAGTTGACAATTTGATAATTTTCACGGATATAGTTTAACTATGTGGCCATTTCAAACTCTTACAATAATAAAATTTAATATAAATAAACTTCATTTAATAAATTGTCAATATAGTTTTTCATTCTATAAGCTTATTTAAAATCACTTTAGATACGATTTTTAAAATAATTATTAAATTATAAATAATTATATTTCATATCAAATGTAAATGTTTGGTCCATATCGTAACTTCATTTGGATGAAAATAATTAATCACATTTATCAATATGTTTAGCATTGGATATATTTATATATTTATTTTATGATGAATTATTTTATTTGAAAAAGGTAATTTATTTATATTGCTATAATGATCAAGGCATTCTTCTATCCTTAACTGGTTGTTTTGACTTCATATAGATGTATTAAATAATAATAAAATCTTTGTTATCCAGAATGACCTGACTTGGCTCAAGCATGATAGTCACCCCTTGCGGAAATATGTAATATTGACAAAAATAATGATAATTTATTTACTTTCATTTATATTTTAATGACAATCAAATTATTTTATTTTGTTAACAACATATATATATATATATATATATATATATATATATATATATATATATATATATATATATATATATATGCACATATATATTCTTCATTATTCCTTTTAACCACTACATGAATTTGTATTAAAATTATTGTGTTGTTGAAATGCTACATTAATGCAAATCATAATCTTGACAAATTACATATATGGATTATTTTTTTTATATAATCATTTTGTTTGTCTATTTCTTTAGCCATTTTATTATGTTAAAACTTCTTACGACTAACCATACACACTTAAATTGTTGAATTTACATATATATTACATGTATTATATTTTATAGTTAGGAAAATAAGTCAAGATGACCTCATACAAAATCTTTGAGAAGGTCAATGCAACGTTTTTATAAGGAATTAAATTTATTTTACAAACATTATTTTTTCCCTATAAATTGGTTTTCAATTACCAACAACCATCACAACAAGAAATCAACATCTATACAAAATTCAAAGTTAGATTGTAAAGACTTAGAGAAGCATCATGTCAAAGAATGAGATGAAACTTACTGGAGTAGTGATTATGGTCATGCTTGTGATAGGCTTCGCTGAAGCCGATTTTAATTCTGCATTTGTGCAAATTGAATCAAACCGTGTGTCTAGTAAGCCAAGACTAACATGTGGTCCCAAATGTGAACTATCATTCTTACCTTATGTCTTGGCTTTCATTTTGTATCCAATATGTGTTGCTGCTTGTATGAAACAATGTCGTCAAACACCCATTGATACTATCTACAGTTGTCTTAGTGGTTGTGACGCGGTCAAATCGCTTCCTGATAATAATGGTATTCACTATCATATAACATTGCTCTCTTTTTAAGGTTTTATAATTATATTTATAATTGATTTAGTTATATTTTACATGTATTTGATAATTGAGTTTATGTTTCAGAAGGTCGTGGTCGTGCGGCATACGTGGTAGATTCTTGCTTGCAACAGTGTGAGGACAAGAAATAATTTATTTACAAGAATATAAAATTCAAGAAAAAAGATTGTTGAGAAGTATAATACTTGTTCCTGATTGTAGTAAACAAATAGAAAACAATAAATAAAATATGCTCATTATTTTTCATAATTTAATTTCTTTGTCCAATTATTTCTCTTTGTTTTTCCTTTGCTCTATTCATATGTTGGAGAATATTCAACAAATCAAATTAATGGTGAGACTAATAAGTTAGTAGAGTCACATGAAAAATATAATTGAAAATATAATGTTGAGCAACACATCAAAAGTTTAACAAATTATGTTAAGAATCTGGAAGGACACTCCACATAACAAATCTAATTGGATTTTTCTTTCAATAAATATGTTCAACCTTGTTTCAAGCTATGTTTTAAAAAATTCATTTTGTGAACTACACAACATAGTTATTTTATTATGAGCATATTCTTTTTGTTTTGATATTTAAATGATTGATGGAACTAGCAATTGGTACAATCCATAAACATTGTATCCTCAAATAATATAATTTGACATAATTCAAGTAATTTTGTTTAGATTCGTATAACTGATTGTTGTAGTACCTTGCAAAGGAGATTAGATGGAAAGAATATTCAAAATAGAAAACTATGATAGGTCAATTTCTTTATTTACATATAACCTGTCTGTTTTTTTTTTAAAAAAAAAACTTATTTTGCAAAATACTTTTTGTTTATACAAACGGCTTTTTTTCGTAATAAATAGACTACAATATGACAACTTTACTCCTTTTTTAATTTACAAACAAATATAGTTGACAATTTGATAATTTTCACGGATATAGTTTAACTATGTGGCCATTTCAAACTCTTACAATAATAAAATTTAATATAAATAAACTTCATTTAATAAATTGTCAATATAGTTTTTCATTCTATAAGCTTATTTAAAATCACTTTAGATACGATTTTTAAAATAATTATTAAATTATAAATAATTATATTTCATATCAAATGTAAATGTTTGGTCCATATCGTAACTTCATTTGGATGAAAATAATTAATCACATTTATCAATATGTTTAGCATTGGATATATTTATATATTTATTTTATGATGAATTATTTTATTTGAAAAAGGTAATTTATTTATATTGCTATAATGATCAAGTGCACACGGCATTCTTCTATCCTTAACTGGTTGTTTTGACTTCATATAGATGTATTAAATAATAATAAAATCTTTGTTATCCAGAATGACCTGACTTGGCTCAAGCATGATAGTCACCCCTTGCGGAAATATGTAATATTGACAAAAATAATGATAATTTATTTACTTTCATTTATATTTTAATGACAATCAAATTATTTTATTTTGTTAACAACATATATATATATATATATATATATATATATATATATATATATATATATATATATATATATATATGCACATATATATTCTTCATTATTCCTTTTAACCACTACATGAATTTGTATTAAAATTATTGTGTTGTTGAAATGCTACATTAATGCAAATCATAATCTTGACAAATTACATATATGGATTATTTTTTTTATATAATCATTTTGTTTGTCTATTTCTTTAGCCATTTTATTATGTTAAAACTTCTTACGACTAACCATACACACTTAAATTGTTGAATTTACATATATATTACATGTATTATATTTTATAGTTAGGAAAATAAGTCAAGATGACCTCATACAAAATCTTTGAGAAGGTCAATGCAACGTTTTTATAAGGAATTAAATTTATTTTACAAACATTATTTTTTCCCTATAAATTGGTTTTCAATTACCAACAACCATCACAACAAGAAATCAACATCTATACAAAATTCAAAGTTAGATTGTAAAGACTTAGAGAAGCATCATGTCAAAGAATGAGATGAAACTTACTGGAGTAGTGATTATGGTCATGCTTGTGATAGGCTTCGCTGAAGCCGATTTTAATTCTGCATTTGTGCAAATTGAATCAAACCGTGTGTCTAGTAAGCCAAGACTAACATGTGGTCCCAAATGTGAACTATCATTCTTACCTTATGTCTTGGCTTTCATTTTGTATCCAATATGTGTTGCTGCTTGTATGAAACAATGTCGTCAAACACCCATTGATACTATCTACAGTTGTCTTAGTGGTTGTGACGCGGTCAAATCGCTTCCTGATAATAATGGTATTCACTATCATATAACATTGCTCTCTTTTTAAGGTTTTATAATTATATTTATAATTGATTTAGTTATATTTTACATGTATTTGATAATTGAGTTTATGTTTCAGAAGGTCGTGGTCGTGCGGCATACGTGGTAGATTCTTGCTTGCAACAGTGTGAGGACAAGAAATAATTTATTTACAAGAATATAAAATTCAAGAAAAAAGATTGTTGAGAAGTATAATACTTGTTCCTAATTGTAGTAAACAAATAGAAAACAATAAATAAAATATGCTCATTATTTTTCATAATTTAATTTCTTTGTCCAATTATTTCTCTTTGTTTTTCCTTTGCTCTATTCATATGTTGGAGAATATTCAACAAATCAAATTAATGGTGAGACTAATAAGTTAGTAGAGTCACATGAAAAATATAATTGAAAATATAATGTTGAGCAACACATCAAAAGTTTAACAAATTATGTTAAGAATCTGGAAGGACACTCCACATAACAAATCTAATTGGATTTTTCTTTCAATAAATATGTTCAACCTTGTTTCAAGCTATGTTTTAAAAAATTCATTTTGTGAACTACACAACATAGTTATTTTATTATGAGCATATTCTTTTTGTTTTGATATTTAAATGATTGATGGAACTAGCAATTGGTACAATCCATAAACATTGTATCCTCAAATAATATAATTTGACATAATTCAAGTAATTTTGTTTAGATTCGTATAACTGATTGTTGTAGTACCTTGCAAAGGAGATTAGATGGAAAGAATATTCAAAATAGAAAACTATGATAGGTCAATTTCTTTATTTACATATAACCTGTCTGTTTTTTTTTAAAAAAAAACTTATTTTGCAAAATACTTTTTGTTTATACAAACGGCTTTTTTTCGTAATAAATAGACTACAATATGACAACTTTACTCCTTTTTTAATTTACAAACAAATATAGTTGACAATTTGATAATTTTCACGGATATAGTTTAACTATGTGGCCATTTCAAACTCTTACAATAATAAAATTTAATATAAATAAACTTCATTTAATAAATTGTCAATATAGTTTTTCATTCTATAAGCTTATTTAAAATCACTTTAGATACGATTTTTAAAATAATTATTAAATTATAAATAATTATATTTCATATCAAATGTAAATGTTTGGTCCATATCGTAACTTCATTTGGATGAAAATAATTAATCACATTTATCAATATGTTTAGCATTGGATATATTTATATATTTATTTTATGATGAATTATTTTATTTGAAAAAGGTAATTTATTTATATTGCTATAATGATCAAGTGCACACGGCATTCTTCTATCCTTAACTGGTTGTTTTGACTTCATATAGATGTATTAAATAATAATAAAATCTTTGTTATCCAGAATGACCTGACTTGGCTCAAGCATGATAGTCACCCCTTGCGGAAATATGTAATATTGACAAAAATAATGATAATTTATTTACTTTCATTTATATTTTAATGACAATCAAATTATTTTATTTTGTTAACAACATATATATATATATATATATATATATATATATATATATATATATATATATATATATATATATAAACATATATATATATATATGCACATATATATTCTTCATTATTCCTTTTAACCACTACATGAATCTGTATTAAAATTATTGTGTTGTTGAAATGCTACATTAATGCAAATCATAATCTTGACAAATTACATATATGGATTATTTTTTTTATATAATCATTTTGTTTGTCTATTTCTTTAGCCATTTTATTATGTTAAAACTTCTTACGACTAACCATACACACTTAAATTGTTGAATTTACATATATATTACATGTATTATATTTTATAGTTAGGAAAATAAGTCAAGATGACCTCATACAAAATCTTTGAGAAGGTCAATGCAACGTTTTTATAAGGAATTAAATTTATTTTACAAACATTATTTTTTCCCTATAAATTGGTTTTCAATTACCAACAACCATCACAACAAGAAATCAACATCTATACAAAATTCAAAGTTAGATTGTAAAGACTTAGAGAAGCATCATGTCAAAGAATGAGATGAAACTTATTGGAGTAGTGATTATGGTCATGCTTGTGATAGGCTTCGCTGAAGCCGATTTTAATTCTGCATTTGTGCAAATTGAATCAAACCGTGTGTCTAGTAAGCCAAGACTAACATGTGGTCCCAAATGTGAACTATCATGCTTACCTTATGTCTTGGCTTTCATTTTGTATCCAATATGTGTTGCTGCTTGTATGAAACAATGTCGTCAAACACCCATTGATACTATCTACAGTTGTCTGGAAGGACACTCCACATAACAAATCTAATTGGATTTTTCTTTCAATAAATATGTTCAACCTTGTTTCAAGCTATGTTTTAAAAAATTCATTTTGTGTACTACACAACAAAGTTATTTTATTATGAGCATATTCTTTTTATGTTTTGATATTTAAATGATTGATGGTACTAGCAATTGGTACAATCCATAAACATTGTATCCTCAAATAATATAATTTGACATAATTCAAGTAATTTTGTTTAGATTCGTATGACTGATTGTTGTAGTAACTTGCAAAGGAAATTAGATGGAAAGAATATTCAAAATAGAAAACTATAGTAAGTCAATTTCGTTATATACATATAAGACTATTCCTTCAAAGTTTTAGGAGAATATTTAGTATAATATGATAATCGTATTAATTGACATAGTTGTTCCTAGATAACTTGTTTGTTAAATAAAAACTTATTTTACAAAACATTTTTTGTTTATACAAAAGGCTTCTTTTCGTAAGAAATAGAATACAATATGATAACTCTACTCCTTTTTTAACTGAGAAACAAATATAATTTGACAATTTGATTATTTTCACGGATATAGTTTAACTACGTGGTGATTCCAAACTCTTACAATAATAAAATTTAATATAAATAAACTAAATTTTATAAATTGTCAATAAAGTTTTTCATCCTATCAGCTAATTTTAAATCCCTTTAGATACCATTTATAAAATAATTATTAAAATTTAAATAATTATATTTCTTATCAAATGTAAATGTTTGGTCGATATGGTAACTTTATTTGTTTGAACATAATTAATCACATTTATCAATATGTTTAACATTGGATTTACTTATATATTTATTTTTTGATAAATGTTTTAATTGAAAAAGTTAATTTATTTATATTGCTATAATGATCAAGTGCACATATTATTGTTCTATCCTTAACTAGTTGTTTTGAATTTATATAGATGTACTAAATAATAATAAAAACTTTGTTATCCAAAGTGACCTTACTTGGCTTAAGCATAATAGTCATCCCTTATGAAAATATGTAATATTGACAAAAAATAATGATAATTTATTTACTTTCATTTATATTTTAATTACAATCAAATTATTTAATTTTGTTTACTGCATATATATATATATATATATATATATATATATATATCACACATGCACATATATATTCTTCATTATTCCTTTTGACCACTACATTAATCAATATTCTAATTATTTTGTTGTTGAAATGCTACATTAATGCAATTTATAATCTTGACAAATTACATATATAGATTATTATTTCTATATATACATTTTTTTGTCTATTTCTTTAGCCATTTTATTACGCTAAAACTTCTTACGACTAACCATACACATTTAAATTGTTGAATTTACATATATAATACATGTATTATTTTTTATAGTTAAGAAAATAAGTCAACATGACCTGTGACAAAATCTTGGAGAAGGTCAATGCAATGTTTTCTTAAGGAATTAAATTTATTCTACGAACATTATTTTTTCCCTATAAATTGGTTTTCATTTACCAGCAACCATCACAACAAGAAATCAACATCTATACAAAATTCAAAGCTAGATTGTAAAGACTCAGAGAAACATCATGGCAAAGATTGAGATGAAACTTACTGGAATAGTGATTATGGTCATGCTTGTGATAGGCTTCGTCGAAGTCGATTTTAATTCTCCAGTTGAGAAACAAATATAGTTGACAATTTGATCATTTTCATGGATACAAAATCTTGGAGAAGGTCAATGCAATGTTTTTTTAAGGAATTAAATTTATTCTACAAACATTATTTTTTTCCTATAAATTGGTTTTCATTTACCAGTAACCATCACAACAAGAAATTAACATCTATACAAAATTCAAAGTTAGATTGTAAAGACTTAGAGAAACATCATGGCAAAGATTGAGATGAAACTTCCTGGAGTAGTGATTATGGTCATGCTAGTGATAGACTTCGCCCAAGTCAATTTTAATTCTCCATTTGAGAAACAAATATAGTTGACAATTTGATCATTTTCATGGATACAATTTAACAACGTTGTCATTTCAAACTCTTATAATAATAAAATTTATTATAAATAAATCCAATTTTATATATTGTCAATATAGTTTTTTTGTCCCATCAGCTAATTTAAAATCACTTTAGATACCATTTTTAAAAGAATTATTAAAATGTAAATAATTATTTCTTATGAAATGTAAATGTTTCGTCCATATGGTATCTTCATTTGTTTGAAAACAATTAATCATATTTATCAATATGCTTGACATTGTGAGTTATTTTTATATATATATATTTATTTTTGATAACTTATTTTAATGGAAAATGTTAATTTATTTATATTGCTATAATGATCAAGAGCACATAGTATTGTTTCATCCTTAACGAGTTGTTTTGAATTTATATAGTTGTGTGAACTACTAAAAAAAACTTTATTATCCACAATGAGCTTACTTGGCTTAAGCATGATAGTTACCCCTTACGAAAATATGTAATTTTTGACAAAAATAATGATAATTTATTTATTATTGACGATAAAATTATTTTATTTTTTTAATATATATATATATATATATATATATATATATATATATATATATATATATATATATAGGATTCTTTATTTTTTATTTATACAAAAGGTTTTCATTCGTAAGAAATAGAATATAATATGATAATTCTACTCCTTATTTAATTGAGAAACATATATAGTGTACAATTTGATAATTTTCACCGATACAAAATAGAAAACATAAAATTGGATCACAACCAATAAAAAATAATAGGTGAAAGGGTAGATACCCATATCCACACCACGGCAATAGACTCTTTTTAAGAATCGAACTTGTGTATCCGTACCAATGCGCCAGAGCTCACACTTGAGCATAATACAAAAAAAGATTAAAATAATTAAAACAGCCACAAAATGATACACACTTGTGCATTTTGCAATTTGGACAGATTTTACAGTATAGCCTAAAACTAATTTGAATTTATAATAAGTAGCATACCTTCACCAACAGCTTTCCCATCATATATATCAAGCTGCAGTTAAAGGAGACATTAGGTATTGCATACATCATATCATAAAATAAAATGCAATAGATAAAGTAAACTACATGGGACATGTGAAGTGAAGAGGACATTCGAGTATGAAAGATAACATTTTAGAGATAAAAATAGGAGTAAAAAAGCATACACACACACACACACACATATATATATATATATATATATATATATATTGCAAAAAAATAACTAGATGTAAAATTTACTACATGCCCATATCTACAAAACTAGACAAAACTCACAGCTTCTCTAAATCTATTCATAATATTCAACAGATAGATATAGAAAAATTGAGAACAAAAACGAAACCCTATTACAAAGAATCTATTGGTTCCTATCATATTCAACACATAAATAGCTCAAGACAAAACTCATTGGAATTTGATGATTTTTGCTACAAGAAGCATAAATATAGCCAAAAATATAGCAGACCTTGTTAAATCCTTTTGAGAACTTGATACAATAAACATGAGCTAATGAATTCCTAAGATAATAATAGGTAAAATTTAAGAGCTACCTGGTTAAGTCGATCAGCAACATTTGCTCTATCAACAATAACCATGGAATGACCCATACCACAAGCAACACTGTTAGAAAATAAGAAAATATTTAGATCATTTCTCATTTTGCTAATTCATATAGATAGCAATATAAAAAAGATATCACATCATTTCTAAAGAACTTTTGTTTATTAATAATATTCATGGCATCAAAATGGAATACGTTGCAACATCCACAAAAGGCAGGCAAGATAAAATGGAAAAAAAGGGTGTTGTTTGCTACCTACCTTATTACATGCATACCCTCAAGTAAAATCCATCTTCTTGCTTCAGTACATTTATTATGAACCAGAAAATTACCTTATTGGGCATTCATTTGGCAGCTTCATAGCAGTCACATACATATTAAAACATCAAAGAGTAATGAAAGTAAAGCAAAAATTTAGTAACAGAATTTCAGCAAATTTATTTGACACGTGAAGCATGAATTATACTACATAAAACTTATTTATTTTTAGAATATGGAGAACCATTGGCTCAATGTGCAGAAAATGTTACATAAAAAGGTTACACAAACAATTCATCTTGTCGCAACGTGCCCTTCGCGGGCGAGCGAGGGCGAGGCTCACGGGTGCGCTTTCCAAAGGAGGAAAGATGCGCGGAGTCGCCACCAACGTTTATTTGTGGAAAACGTCGGAAAAACCGAAAGAAACCGGTCAAAAATAAAAATTCTAAGTTCGGGAGTTGTATTTACACTTGAGGAAGGTATTAGCACCTCTCACGTTTGTCTTAAAGGACAACAACCTATTTTTAGAATTGTGGAATTGTGTTATCTTAACCTTTATTTCTTTTTATTTTTTTGAGGTCGACAAAAGCGGGGCTTTTGCTCCTACTACCCTCCTTTGGAGAGGAAATCAGACCTACGTAGTTCTTTCTTTATACGTGAATCAAGTGATTCTTTTTACTTGAAGGGTGATCATTTTAAAGCGTTGGACCTTAAAAATGATCTTTTTTACTTAGTAAGAAACTGAAATGATAAACTTTCAAGAAAACCTATTTACTAGGCGAGTTTGATTTTAGCCTTAGTTTCACTTTAGTTATTAGTCAATTCAATTAAGAATGAGAAATCCCAAAGAGAAGACGTCCGATTGATTTTTCGCTTTACTTTACTAAAAAGATTTTTTAGTATTATTATATTATTATTTTACCTCTTTTTTGATTTCCAACGTGGTTACGGCACGACCGAACGGTCGGAATTCATTTTAACCAAAATTAACGGATGATACAATTCAAACGATCGGTGGAAATTTATTTTATTTTTAGGTTAAGCGAGAAATGACTTAAATAAATGGCTTAAGCTCGTCAAAAGGGGGTATAAAAAGCAAATGAAAACGAGAATAAAAATACATGAAACAAAATGTGGACAACCACGGGTACATATAATGAATTGAAAAGCTTGGTTTGAGGTACTTACCCGTTGAAGACTGAAGAAAACGAAGAACGAACAATGGATCTTGAAGAACGGTCGAGAATCTTTGCGTAATTACTCACGGAAACGTTACGGAAGCGCCTCGACTTGGATTTTCTTCACGGAAATAATTTTCCTCAGCAAATTCGAAAGAGAGAGAAGTGCCTAAGGGGCTGAACCCTTTTCTTCTTCACTTCTCCCCCTATTTATAGCAAAATAGGGGAGAAGCTTGCCGCCCAGCTCGCCCAGGCGAGCAAGGTTGCTTCCTCCAGAAGCAACAGCCTTCTGGAGGAATCTTCTGGAGGGCCTAAGTGGGCCTGGTTGCTATTTACACCCCCCTTTTTACTAAATGCACCCCCCTTTTCTATTTTTTTGTAATTCTTTTTCCGTAACGTTACGAAACTTTACGAATTTCATAACGATACTTATTTTCCTTCCGCAAGGTTACGAATCCTTACAGATTATGTATTTACTCTTTTTTAACTTTCGAAGAAGTTACGGAAACTCACGAATTGCGCAAAAACACCTCTTTTCGATTTCCGCCACATTACGGAATTTCACGGAACGCGCAAGCCTGCTTTCTTTTGATTTCTGAGACGTCTCGGGACTTCATTTATCGCATGTCATCAAGTAATAATCCACGGACGAAATTAGGGTATGACAGTCGCCTCTCTTTACTTACCTCTCATCGGAGATAAGAGGAAAGCAAAGATAGGACACTGATTTCGTCCGCCCTGCCTTTCCGTGATGACGACTCTCGTCTCTACTTCTTCTTTTTCTTTTTTTTTTTTTGCACAAAACAAAATACAAACAACAACCAGAACAAACGAATATAATACATATATACACATATACATATACATATACTTGGCGAAGGAACCGATCTGGAAAACAACAGAATAACGTGCTTCCCAGTCACCAGAAGCTTCGCACTTGATAATGGAGAACACATGAACAGCGCTAGGCAATGACATTCATGGTGCTCCGAACAAAGGTGGAGTATGGAGGATTGCCTTGAGGGTCCGCACTTAGGCAAACATGAAACACAACTCCAAACTCGAAAGTGGAGGACACATGAACAGCCCTGAGCAATAACATTCATGTGGCTCCGGAACAGGGTGAGAATGGAGGATTGCCTTGAGGGTCCTCTCTTAGGCAATCATGGAACACAGCTCCAAACTCGAAAGTGGAGGACACATGAACAGCCCTAAGCAATAACATTGCCTTGAGGGTCCTCTCTTACGCAATCATGGAACACAGCTCCAAACTCGAAAATGGAGGACACATGAATGACAACGCAATTCATTCATGTGGCTCCGGAAAAGGATGAGAATGGAGGATTGCCTTGAGGGTCCTCTCTTAGGCAATCATGGAACACAGCTCCAAACTCGACAATGGAGGACACATGAACAACCATAAGCAATAACATTCATGTGGCTCCGGAAAAGGATGAGAATGGAAGATTGCCTTGAGGGTCCTCTCTTAGGCAATCATGGAACACAACTCCAAACTCGAAAATGGAGGACACATGAATGACAACGCAATTCATTCATGTGGCTCCGGAAAAGGATGAGAATGGAGGATTGCCTTGAGGGTCCTCTCTTAGGCAATCATGGAACACAGCTCCAAACTCGACAATGGAGGACACATGAACAACCCTAAGCAATGACATTCATGTGGCTCCGGAAAAGGATGAGAATGGAGGATTGCCTTGAGGGTCCTCTCTTACGCAATCATGGAACACAGCTCCAAACTCGAAAATGGAGGACACATGAATGACAACGCAATTCATTCAGGTGGCTCCGGAAAAGGGTGAGAATGGAGGATTACCTTGAGGGTCCTCTCTTAGGCAATCATGGAACACAGCTCGAAACTCGAAAATGGAGGACACATGAATGACAACACAATTCATTCATGTGGCTCCGGAAAAGGATGAGAATGGAGGATTGCCTTGAGGGTCCTCTCTTAGGCAATAATGGAACACAGCTCCAAACTCGAAAATGGAGGACACATGAATGACAATGCAATTCATTCATGTGGCTCCGGAAAAGGATGAGAATGGAGGATTGCCTTGAGGGTCCTCTCTTAGGCAATCATGGAACACAACTCCAAACTCAAAAGTGGAGGACACATGAACAGCCCTAAGCAATAACATTCATGTGGCTCCGGAACAGGATGTTGGCCGGACCGAACGGTCCACCGGGTTTTTCCTCCTAACAGGATAACATGCTTTTTGCAAAGAAAAATAAATCATTCGCGAGAGCACCACATCTTAGAGAAACAATATACTTGTGCCAAGGGTAATCTTCCTTGCAACCGAGAATGAAGGGTAGGACGTCAACTTCTAACTTTTAAATGAACACGCAGGGAAAACATTTGGCTAAGCTGAAAATAAATCACTCATGGTGTATAAAAACTCACAAGGCAAGTGTCTTATCTTATTCCCAAACCAATAACTGCACCATGACTCTATTTTGCACGCGACTTCCTATCGAATCATAGATCAAACGTACGATCACGGACCAATAGGATTTTCTCGAGGTCAGCGTTTTTGGAGAGGAAGCTGGGTGTTTCGGTCTTTTCCTTTTTGTTCATGTGGGGCGGGATGTTGCCAGTCAAGAATGATTCTGAGTGGCAATCTGGCTTTGGAGACTTTCCATCCTCTTTCTTTCATTGATCGAGAATTGCTTCTTTTCCCTTTTCACTTCCTTTCGATCTTTGATCGGGAATCCTTCCTTTTCTTTCTTTTGTTCTTTTCTTTATTTTCATCTTTTTCTTTTCTTTCTTTCCATTTCTTCCTTCTCTTTTTTTCACTTTTCCTTCCCCATCCCTTTCTTTGGGAAATCGGGTTTTAGCATTCCATTCGCTCTCCCTTGAGGAGATTTTACTGTCCTTTGCTTCGGAGGAAAGGAGGAGGATTCTTTTGATAGGCCAAGGTTAAAAAAAGTCCAAGGTTGTGTTTCCATGGGGTCTTTTATGGTGGGAACCCAATCTTGATATCTGGGGCAAAATAAATTTGGGTGTCAAGGTGTCGCTTTCGGCCCGAACTTTCGTATTATTCCATAAGGCACGCGTGACAATGATGATTTGAAAATAACGTGCAAAATTAGTCATGGCTACAGCCAGGTGGGCACTCAAGCATCCCTTTTATGGCATTGTGATACTACGGTTGGGAATTTACACAGACAGACCCAACGTTTCCAAGTTATGTTCTTTCATCAGTTTAATGAATTCATCCACCCTTATCTCGGTTCATTCCGGAAAATAAACTCTTAGCATCAGTCCCTTGTTTCCAGAAGATGCGTTTGCTCTTTACGAATGATTCATACTTTTTAACTACAACATGTCGATCTTTGCGGCCTTTCTTTCTTTTTACTTTTTGTTTTATTTTTTAAATATGTTCACTAAAACTATGCACTTGTGGTTCTTTATGAGGAAAACCTTTCTTTGTACATCTATATTTTTATACACAACAAACTGTTTATGTACACGCACTAGAATTCTTCTTTTTTACGTCGCACAGTCTATATACAAACCCTACTTACATTCAAAGATTTTTTCATTTTTCCCAACACACACTTATGGTTCACACAAAGGTTTCTTCATATACACTCGTTGCTCACACGCACAAGAATTCCTTTCCACGCATCATTTACACACAGGAATCCTTCTATACACATTTTCCTTTTACATACATGTATAGACAAAAACCTTTTTCTTTTCTTTATTAACATGACTTTTATTCACAACGCTTCTCTCTTTTATTAAGATCTTTGGTTCATTTTATTTTATTATTTTTAGGACGACGTTCCTAAATGAAAAAACTCTACGCGGTTCCAGCATTTCAACAAACATTATTAACAACAACGAAACAAATACCGACGTAACAACTCAAGTGATATGTATGTACAAAACAAAAGTCAAAACATGAAACAAACGTCAGTCCCTTAGTCAAACACAAAATAAGATGATATGTAACAAAAAAAAAAACAAATGGAAACAAAAAGAAATATGGACCAAGAGATCTCCCAATCATATGGCTCCGCTCCCTCCTAAGAAATCAAGTAAATCAGTCATCTCTTCGTCCTCGCGGGCCTCATCTGCCTCGTCGGGAGCCTCTGCTAGTGCCCCTGCTGGTGCCTCTCCTGCCTGGGCCTCAGGCCAATCTCCAGGCCATGCGACCTCTGCCCTGAACTGGTCCGGAGTAGGGCACGGAAAAGAAGTAAAGCCCTGGCTCTGCAGGCTGAGACTCATCTGATAAAGACAATCATGGGTCTGTACATGTGCCCGGTGGTTGGCCGCCTGCTGGCGAACCAAATGCAGCAAATACTACTCCGTGTCAAATGATCCGGTTGGACCAGCCTGATGAGGTGGCGACGCGTCCGCGGCCTGTGGTGCATCACCCTGGACCTGTCTCTGCGTGCAGTACTTCTCAATAAAAGCTCGGGTGATGGGCGGCCGAATCACTTTGCTAGGTGTGACGGGGACGCCGAATGACTGGCAGAGTCTTGTGATCAAGGCGGGAAATCCCAGGGCCCTGTTGGACTTATCTGGGTCCAAAGGGTGCCTGGTAGGCGCCATACCTGCAAAAATATAGATGGCATCAGCGATTAACTGAGCCACATGGATGCTCATCCGCGTCAGGATGGCGTACACCAGCTGACACTTTGGCAGGGGGAGATCGGAATTATGATCGGTGGGCAGGATGTTGCTGAGCAGCAAAGTCATCCATATATGAGTCAGGGTGGTCATGTTGGTGCGCATGATCCGCACCCGTCTCCCGGCAGCAGTCCGGGCAAAATCTTGCCCCGGTATACACAGCAACTGGGCGATGGCCTCCTCATCGAACCCATCGGACCGGTTCCTCCTCTGGCCATACTCGCACTCCTGGCCCTCTTCCAGCACTAAAGGATATCCCAGGAGCTGGCCGATAGCATCTGCATCAAACGGGATCCACTGTCCCCTCACCCAAGACCTCATATCACGCACGTCCTCCTCTGTAGGCCAAGCATTGGCATAAAATTCGAGGACTATGTCTGGATCAAACTTGGCCATGGGGGTAACCAGTGATGCCCACCGCCGGCGACCTATCTCCTCCTGGAAATCAGTATACTCGTCGTCCCTGAGTTGGACGCGTCGCTCCCGGAGAAATGACCATCCCTTGATGGCCTCGAAGCGCTGCTGGTGCTCAGCGCTCCTAAAACGGTGGCTGTCATATTCAGGAGCGGAACTGGTTCCTTCAGCCGCTTTATCCTTCCTAGATCTCTTTGAGGCGAGCTTCCTCGAGGCCATTTCCTATGAGAACAAACATTGAGAAGTTAGTTTTACAAGATGAACTTTCATGCCATCTATCTACACTGGAGGGGAAATTCCACATCATATATTCATTTGGGAAGCATTCTTGTGCCATTTTGGCATGGGTACATTTTTTGAAAAGCTTCTTATGCTACCTATCCACAAATATACATATTTTGATAGGCATTTTTACTATGCATTCACTTTGCAAGGTATTTTTATGCCATATATTCACACACTTTGCAACATATTTTTATGCCATATATATTTACACATATATCTACACACCATTGAAAAGCATCTCCCACGTTACTTAGGTACAAAGTGCCAATCATGGGGCAGCCCAAATTCTTACAAACAAGTCCCTATTTTCATGCTTTTCTAATCCTAAAACCAAATTTTGAATTCCTAGCCATAAACATGTTTCCTTGCATTGAAGCTACAAGTTTAGGCTCCTAAGCTTGGGATTGCATTTGGGCACCTATTTTGAATCTCCTATGCTGTACCTACATACATAAAAATAGCCCCACCACCCCAATTTTTACAGAATCATATTCATACACCATTGGGGCATTTCACTGAGCACTTGGTGAGCGCATGTTAGGACATGAATTGCAAAAGAATGGGAGCAATGTGGCATGCCCCATTGCTTCAGAATACAACCTAGGCCTAAGGCCTTTTCATTCAAATCCTCAATTCAAGAAAACAAGCACCAAAGCAAACCAAAACTGCCTCACAAATATAAGCATGTTCTCACAATTTAAGGCACCAAAAGATGAAGAAAACACATCAATGGGAAGCAAAAACATCAAGGATGGAATACTTACTTGTTGGAGTGAATTGAAACACCAAAAATGAAAGCAAAAGGCAACCAAAAGTGGCTTGAGGGGGCAAGAACCACAAGCCTTCGTGTTCTTTCTTTCTTGAATGAAGGGGGGAAGTTTTTGGATACAAAAACGTTCCCCTCCTTCGTTTTTATATTTTGAGTGCAGGGGTTGCTCGCCTAGGCGAGCTCAGCTCGCCCAGGCGAGCTAACTTGCCACTTTTTTTTTTTTTTGAGGGGAACATTAACCATGTCCCCTCCTCCCTTACGGGCCAGCATTTGCCTAACTTGAACCTACTTAAGTTAGAATTAGGCGTTGATTACTTATTTAAAACAAACAAATAGTAAAAGAAACTGCGAACACAAAGGATACTGGGCTGCCTTGCAGCGACGTTTTCTGCTTGTTTAGCGCCGTGAAGGGGCAACGATCAGTCGGTCGTGACCCTAGCCCCACTCGATCCGTCCCTATGTACCTGTAAGTAGGAAACAAAATATGCGGCCAACCGTGAACGGACATCGTCTTACCTTGGTTGATTTCTGCCATTGATTTGTCTTGACTTTTGACCGTGGCCTGAGACGATTCTACTCTTTGCTATCACAAGATATGTATGTGCATGTATGAATGTATGAATGTTTCTAATGCGATGATTTTATTTTAGTGAAGGATGGTTAGGTTCAATTTTAAAATAAGCGTTTGGGGCACCCCATACACTGAGCGAAGAGGGCTCATGCTTATAAAAAATCTAAAACACAAAGTTTGAAACACCAAAGGGGGACTAAAACCCCGCCCATCTTCTCTTTTCAAAGAAACGAGACAAATACAGTGAATGGGAATCTCTAGAGGAAACCAAAAGGAACGAGAAAAACTCAGAAATAAAAACGTGCAACGGTCCTCTCGATTGCCCCAGACTTCAAGCGTAATATCGTTTAACTACATTGGAGTTCACGGGCGAAGGAAATTCCTCGCCATCGATGTGGGTGAGTATCAGAGCACCCCCAGAAAAAAGGTCTTTTCACCACGAAAGGTCCTTCATAATTCGGGGCCCACTTGCCTCGATTATCTTTAACAGCGTGGGACATCTTCTTCAGCACGAGGTCCCCCTCGTTGAACTTGCGCGGGCGTACCTTCTTGTCGAAAGCGTTCTTTATCCTTCGTTGATACAAATGCCCATGGCTCATGGCGGCCAAACGCTTACCTTCAATAAGGTTAAGTTGGTTGTAGCGTGCTTGAGCCCATTCTGACTCTTCTAGGCCTGACTCCGCCATTATCCTCTGAGAAGGAACTTCTACCTCAAATGGGAGTACTGCCTCCATCCCGTAAACCAAAGAATACGGCGTTGCCCCAATAGAAGTTCGTACCGAGGTTCTGTATCCGTGTAGGGTGAAAGGCAACATCTCATGCCAATTCTTGTATGACACCGTCATCTTTTGAACAATCTTCTTAATATTCTTATTCGCAGCCTCTACAGCCCCATTCATCTTTAGCCGATAAGGGGTAGAGTTATGATGCTGGATCTTGAAGTCCTCGCACATCTCCTGTATCATCTTATTGTTCAGATTGGTGCCATTGTCAGTGATGATCTTCCTGGGGAGTCCGTATCGACAAATCAACTCCTTCTTTTTGAATCTAACTACCACATTCCTTGTGACATTAGTATAAGAAGCTGCTTCGACCCATTTGGTGAAGTAATCTATCGCCACAAGAATGAAGCGGTGACCATTCGACGCTTTGGGTTCGATGGCCCCAATGACGTCTATTCCCCACATAGAAAAAGGCCAAGGGGCGGACATAACATTCAGAGGATGTGGCGGAACATTGACATTGTCCGCGTATGCCTGACATTTATGACATTTCCTTACATGAGCGCAACAATCACTTTCCATGGTGAGCCAATAATAACCGGCCCTAAGGATTTTTCTGGCCATAGCATGCCCATTGGCATGTGTCCCAAAGGAACCCTCATGGATCTCCTCAATCATGAAGTTCGCCTCTTTGGCATCTACACATCGTAGGAGGGTCATGTCGTGGTTTCGTTTGTATAGGATAGTACCACTTACAAAGAAACCAGTAGCCAATCTCCTCAACGTCCTTTTGTCATTGTCAGAAATCCCTGGTGGGTATTCCTTGTTCTCGACATACTGCTTGATGTCGAAATACCACGGTTTCCCATCTCGCTCTTCCTCTATTGCATAACAATATGCCGGCCTGCCTTGAGATTTGAATTCGATGTATGGCAGATCCCCGTGTGGGGCAAGTTGAAACATGGATGCCAGGGTGGCTAGTGCATCAGCCATTTGATTCTCTTCCCGAGGTATGTGGTGGAAGGAAATGTCGTCAAAGTACTTGGCTAACCTCAAGATGTGAGTTTGATAGGGTATCAACTTCGAGTCCCTAGTTTCCCATTCTCCTTTCAACTGGCGTATCACCAAAGCTGAGTCTCCATACACCTTGAGTAGTTTTACATCAAAATCAATGGCCGCCTGAACCCCGAGGGCGCACACTTCGTACTCGGCCATATTGTTGGTACAATCAAAACCTAGCCTAGCCGTGAAAGGAATACACTGATCATCCGGGGATACAAGGACTGCCCCTACTTCGTGGCCCAAAGCATTTGATGCTCCATCGAAACAAACAATCCATTTGTCTAGGTCCTTATGCGTTCGCTTCTCTTCAAACAGGGCCATGATATCCTCATCTGGGAACTCGGGGTGCATCGGCCGATAATCCTGGAGGGGTTGCTGGGCCAAATAATCTGCTAAGGCACTTCCCTTTACCGCCTTTTGGGTGACGTAAACGATATCGAATTCAGACAATAATACCTGCCACCTAGCGATTCGTCCCGTGAGGGCCAGTTTTTCAAAGATGTATTTTACGGGATCCATTTTGGAAATAAGCCACGTGGTATGGCTGAGCATGTACTGCCTAAGCCGATGTGATGCCCATACCAGAGCACAACACGTCCTTTCCAACATTGAGTAATTCATCTCACATGCGATAAACTTCTTGCTCAGATGGTAGATGGCTTGCTCCTTTTTCCCAGAATCATCATGTTGACCCAACACGCACCCCATAGACTCGTCCAACACGGTCATGTACAGGAAAAGAGGTCTTCCTGTTACAGGCGGCATGAGCACCGGGGGATTCGTGAGACTCTGTTTGATCTTCTCGAAGGCCTCTTGGCAGTCACTGTTCCATAGGACCGCTTGGTTCTTACGTAACAACTTAAAAATGGGCTCACAGGTAGGGGTGAGTTGCGAGATAAATCTCGCGATATAATTCAACCTGCCCAAAAATCCCCGGACCTGCTTCTCCGTGCGTGGTTCTGGCATTTCAAGGATAGCCTTCACTTTCTCGGGATCTATCTCTATCCCTTTCTGACTTACGATAAATCCTAGCAGCTTCCCCGACTTCACCCCAAAGGTGCACTTGGTTGGGTTCAGTTTTAATTGGTATTTCCGCAACCTTCCAAACAGCTTACGCAAATTGACAAGGTGTTCGTCCTCAGTCCGAAACTTGGCAATCATGTCATCTACGTAAACCTCTATTTCCTTATGCATCATATCATGGAACAATGCCACCATGGCACGCTGATAGGTTGCCCCAGCGTTTTTCAGCCCGAAGGCCATCACTTTATAGCAGAATGTCCCCCATAGGGTGACGAAAGTGGTCTTCTCTATATCTTCGGGTGCCATCTTTATTTGATTATACCCCGAGAAACCATCCATAAATGAGAAAAGGGCGAATTTGGCTGTATTATCTACCAATATATCAATGTGTGGCAGGGGAAAATTGTCCTTAGGACTGGCTCGGTTCAAGTCCCGGTAGTCTACACACATTCGAACCTTGTCGTCCTTCTTCGGGACTGGGACAATGTTGGCCACCCACTCCGGGTACCGCGCCACAACTAAGAATCCTGCATCAAATTGCTTCCTTACTTCTTCTTTAATTTTTAAGGACATCTCGGGTTTCATTCTTCGTAACTTTTGCTTAACCGGAGAAGACCCAGGATTCAACGGCAACTTATGCTGCACAATGTCGGAATCCAGACCGGGCATGTCTTGATACGACCACGCAAAGACATCTTGATACTCCTCAAGAAGGGTTATCAAGCCTTGGCGGACAGGCACGGTCATACCGGTTCCTACCTTTACCTCTTTCTTTTCCTCCGGGGTCCCCAAGTTTACCAATTCGGTCTCTTCCTGGTGAGGCTTCATTTCACGTTCTTCCTGAGCGACCAACCTTTCCAACTCTGGTGACAGGACGTCCTCTTCCTCTTCCTCGTTTATCGTTTGGCTTATATCTCGATTGAAATCGATTGTCAAACCCTCGTTGTTAGGATCCTCAAAGAATCGACTCTCATATCTATACCAAACAAGACAAAAGAAACAAAAAACATGCAAAATGATATGAGAAAGGGTGGTACTGCAAGAACAGATGAAACAAGATCTCTTTGTTTATTTAATAAGGTAGGTTTCACAAAACAAAAGAGAACGGAAATCTATAGGCTCTAATTACATTGAATCAGCGGTATAGACTTCTGACTGGCTTATCACGTGCCAGTTCCCCACTTGGGAATCGGGGTGGCATGGTTGCACAAAGCTTGGTGGGTCATGAGGGAACTCCTCTTCTATTGTGGCCACTTCCTCCTCGGACGCCATTCCAGCGCTGGTGAAACACTGGCTAATACGGCCGGGCCATACCCTATCCGCCCAAAACCTTGACGGCACGTTCCTCCTCCCTGGCATCCCGGGTTCGTACCCTAATCCATACTTGTATGGATTTCCTTTGATATCGACCACGTCAGCATTCTCGAGGCAGTCCTTGCCTAGACCCATTCCGGGCTCAAATCCATTCCTGAGCATAACACGCGCCACCATTATGGCCGCTTTGGAGAGAGAAGGTAGCGACGGACTTGGTTCTACCGAGGCGCAGCTCACCACCTCAAAGGATTGGAAAGCCGTTTCCAATGATTCTTCTGCCGCTTCTATGTATGGTGCGGAGGAAGGGCAGCTCACTAACATGTCCTCTTCACCCGACACTATCACTAAAAGTCCACCCACTGCGAACTTCAATTTCTGGTGAAGCATTGAAGGGACCACTCCCAGGGCATGAATCCACGGTCTTCCCAAGAGGCAGCTATAGGCAGGATTTATATCCATTACTTGAAACACCACATTGCAAGTGTGGGGGCCTATCTGAATGGGAATGTCGATTTCCCCCATTACTTCCCGCCGAGTACCATCAAAGGTTCGCACCACCATCGAGCTCGGCTTTAAATGTGACGCACTAAAAGGAAGCTTTTCCAAAGTGGTCTTCGGCATTACATTTAAACTCGATCCATTGTCGATAAGTACCTTTGCGACAACATGGTCCATACATCTCACCGACACATGTAGAGCCTTGTTGTGTCCTCTCCCCTCAACGGGAATCTCTTCTTCCGCAAACGCGATGTAGTTGTTGGTGGTTATATGATTAACAATGCCTTCGAAACCCTCCACTGAGATATCATGTGCTACATGCGCATTGTTAAGGACCTTTATCAACAGCGCACGATGAGGCTCGGAGTTTATGAGTAGTTCAAGCAAAGAGATCCTTGCTGGAGTTTTGTTCAGTTGCTCGACTACCTTAAACTCGCTTTGTTGGATGAGGTGGAGGAACTCATGGGCCTCTTCCAAAGTCACTATTTTTCCTTGAAGACCTTCTTTCTTTTCAGCTCCTCTTGCCACGGGAGGATCTACTTCCTTCGAGGGGGTGGCTATGTCTGTGGGCTCTTGGACCATGGGTGCCTTCCCTTTAGAGGAAAAATCCGTCGGGTGAGGGGAAGCGAACACCCGACCACTGCGGGTTACGCCACTGAGGCCGGTGATGTTGGTTACCTTAGCTGATAGGGAGTCAACTTCGGTTGCAACTCTTTCGCTGGACGCGGGAGGGGTATACTTCCATGGAACGGCCTTATCACTTTGATATGCAAATGGTGTTGGCTTGGGTGCCGTCCGGGGGTATATGGGTGTGGAGCCGGTCCCTTTCCTAGTAAAACATATCACTAGGGCCTTGGGGGTTAGAGGAACCTTCTTCTCTTCTGACTGCATGCAAATTTGTGGTTCTTCCTTCCCTCCTATGAACACTTCAAGCTGTCTGCAATCCATGAGCCGCTGAAGCAATTCTTCCACCATGGGACAGGTTTCCATGTCATGTGACTCCCCGAGGTAAAACAAACATTCATCCCTTTCATCTCCACCTCGGGAGACCATGCACGCCGCTTGCAGTGATTGATAGATGAAGCGTCTAGAAGTAGCCACATCTCCTAACCTCTTTGTCCGTGATGGCCCGTCCTCTTCGACGGCGTTCACGCTAGCCCCTCCATGACTAGCTAGCGGGTTGGTTTTAACATTTGGGCCTTCCTCTTGAAACGCTAGCCAGCCGGCACTAATCAGATGTTGCACTTTATACTTGAACGGGATACAGGAGTCAATATTGTGTCCGGGAACTCCGCTATGGTACACACACTTGGCACCCGGATCATACCACTTGGGGTAGGGTGGCTGGAGAACCTTCCCGGGTATGGCCACCACCAAGTGATTCTCCAATAATGAAGGCCATAACTCGGAATATGCCATGGGAATAGGAGGGAAGTTGTCTTTCGGGTGCCGTGCATATTTATAGGTCGCGCCGGGGGCTGTATTATTAACTGGCCGGGGTGCGGCTGGAGCTGTGCGTTGGGCTGGCACTCTTTCTGCTGCGGGTGGTCCTTTTACTTGAGTCGGGAGGGAATTCCCGGCTCGGATTAAAAAATTTGGGGGATTGGGCTGGTATGAGCTTTGGATATTTTGGGGTGCTTTCATCCATGTTGGGGCGGTGGTGACCGCATGGGCGTCTCCTTCCTTTATCCTCGCGCCCACTGCTGGGGTTCTTCTGTTGTTGTTGGGGGCCATATTGGCAGCATATTCAAACTTGCCTTTTCGTAGCCCAGATTCAATCCTTTCTTCGGCGAAGACGAGATCTGCAAAGTTAGCTGGCATGTAGCCTATCAGCTTTTCATAGTAGAACGTGGGTAACGTATCTACCATAATTGTGATCATCTCCCTCTCCGTCATGGGCGGTACGACTTGGGCTACGAGATCTCTCCATCTCTAGGCATATTCCTTAATGGACTCATGCTCTCGTTTAGTCATACCCTGAAGCTGGTTCCGATCGGGAGCCATGTCCGTGTTGTACTGGTACTGCCCAATGAAGGCAGTTGCCAAGTCCTTCCATGATCGGATCTGGAAAGCTTCCAGATTGGTATACCATGCTACAGCTGCTCCGGCCAAGCTGTCTTGAAAGAAATGGACCAACAACTTCTCGTCCGCAGAATACGCCCCCATCTTTCGGCAATACATCCGAAGATGCCCCTTCGGACATGTCGTACCTTTGTACTTATCAAAGTCCGGTACCTTGAACTTGGGAGGGATGACAATGTTGGGCACGAGACATAAATCCGCTAAATCCGAGAATGGGTAATTGCCGAGGCCCTCGACTGCTCTCAACCTCTCTTCAAGCGCCTCAATCTTTCCCTTATCTTCCGCAAAGGGAGCAGATTCTTTTACGGGTGTGGGTGAGGCCGGGGTATGACGGACTATGTTCGGTTGGGGTAGTTCATGCGGGGACGGATCTCTGAGGTGGAGCAGGGGGCCAAGATGGGTATCTCCTTCCCCATCGTCTTGCCCGGGATAGTCTTCATAAGGTGGGAGTTGCCCCTCAAAAGTAGGGGCTTGGTTTAAATCTTCTGGGGTGGCACGGGGGGTGAAGTCCGGAGGCAGGTCATAAGGATAAGCTTGCGGACTATACCTTCGACCGAACACGGCCGTGTTTCTATCTAGGCCCAGATTCAAGGCGGGCTGCAGCACTGGCTCCGCTTCCCTAACTGTACTGGAGGCGGTTGCGGTGGCTTTATCCTCTATGGTTTTCTGGAGTTTTAACATGACCTCCGAGATGGAAGCCATTTGATCTTTTAAGGCCGATAGATCGACCTTCATCTGTTCCTGCACGCCCTCTTCATTATCCATTTTTCTGGATCGAGTGTTATAGGGGTGCCTTGGTGTTTTCTTAGTTATGATGAAATTCCTAAAGAAATAAACAACGATGAGTATGCCACCAAAACATGAGTATACAAATGGATGATCGGAGCACTTGGATCCACCCCAAGATTTTTAGATAATGTAATGAGTCCAGAACTTCCCATTTTATAAAAAGAACAAATCTTTCATCTAGCCAAGATTATACAAAGGTGTTACAAAAGAACCTAACGATTCCTAATTATATGGGCCATCAAATCTATCATGTGCTGACAGTAATTGGTTAGCCCATGAATCTCCTCGGGGGCAGTACACACTTCGGCCATGGCTTTTGCTTTGGCTAACAGACGCGGGAGGTCTTGACTTCCATTCAAGGTCAAGGCGAACCTATCTATCCACATAGTCGCTTCTTGATGCAGCGCATTAATCACCCTCCCTCTTGCTTCTTTTTCGGCATACACTTGTGCGAAATCCTCCACTAGCTTTTGTTCATGGGCCATGGACTGGTTCAATTCTTCCTTGTATTACCCTATGATAGCTAGCATGCTTTGCTCTGTGGCTTCCAAGTCTTGAGCCAAACTCCTTTTGGACCTCGCGCAAGCAACTAACTCTTCTTTTAAGATCATGCCATGCACCCGTGACCGATCTCTCTCCTCTCTTCGGAGCTTGAGCTCATTGTTGCTACCCCACAATGCTCCTCGGAATTTCTCTCGGCCATGTTCCTCCTTGCGAGCCCTTTTGGTTTCCTGTTCAAGAGCTCTTGCAGTGGCCGCGTTTTCCTCTTGTAACTCGGTGCACTCCTTCCGGATGTGTGTAGCAGCTGATTTGAACTTCTCCTTGGCGAGTCTCGCCTTCCCTAGCTCTAACTTTAGAGCTCGGACTTCTTTATCTTCCTCCGGAGCTTCGAAGTTCTCCTCATCGATAACTTTCAATTTGGAGAGCCAATCTAAGCCCCGCGTGTGAATTCTTAGCCATCCATGATAACCTCCGATGACGCCGTTTCGGATGCCTCTAAGCTCCTTGTCTTTCCTCAACGGACTCCTCCACGCCTTGTGGATTCTTTGTATAACCTTGAGACCTTGCGCGCCTAGATCCCTCACAAGGAAAGGCGAGAGACTTTCTTCGGTCGGCGCTCCCCTCATGGGATAACCTAGTTGTCTTATGGCGAGTGCGGGATTATAATTAATACAACCCCTAGTCCCTATCAGTGGAACATTAGGATAGTCCCCACAAAATAAAAGAACTCCTTCCTTGCCTTCCTTCCAACGAGGAAACCAATTGATCATGCTGCCCCCTATCTCAGCCAAATGTTGGTCCCAATCGAATCTTCCTTTTTCGGCACATGAGCGATAGCTTTGAAGCGGACACGGGTGTCTCGTGTCTTGTCGGAATAGGTGTGAAATCAACCATACACAGAGGGCGGGCAAACTACAGACAATTCGTGCACTGTTTTTCTCACACCTCCGGTCAAAGGTGTCGAACAAATCCGCCAAGATAGCTACCACTGGACTTTCCTTGCTATGGTGATATGCGAGGAAAGCATCAATGGCGGCTAAGTCTACCAAGCCGTCAACGTTCGGAAAGAGGACAACCCCAAATATCAGCAAAGCTAAAACATCCGCAAACGGGCCCCACTTCTCTTGGCTCGCCATATCCCTTGCCTTGCCTTCCAAGTATTTCCGAGGCAGGCCCACTACGCCGTTCCGAATTTGCTTCATGCGATCCAACTCTTTTGCTGAATCTCCAATCACAGCCGCAACCTTGCTTAAGGAAGGAAGAAAGCCGGAGAAAAGATACGGTTTTCTCCCCCCAAGAGGGCATCCTAATATCTCTTCAAACTCTTCAATAGTTGGGACCATTTGGAAGTCCCTAAACGTGAAACACCTCAACGGCTGGTCATAGTATTGGGCGAGGGATACGACAACTTCCGTAAATACCTCCGCTACGGTCAAATCTAGAATCTTCCCGTAAACTTTGTGGAAGGCTTGCCTTTGGAGGGGTCCCATCAATCGTCCCAATTCCTTGAGGCTAGTGACATCTAGACCTTTAACCTTGACTTGATAAAACCTTTTGCCGTTTTGATTTGTCCCCATCATTTTACCTAGAAAAGGGGTGGATCAAGACTCCGACATGAATGATGCAATGCTTATGTATGAAACGGAAAGAAAACCACACAAAGGGGTAATTCACACATACGAGACCGCAGAGATCCAATTTTAATGCTACGTTTTGGGCATGACGGCGCCTCAACGTAGCATTAAAAAGGTTACGTATTACTCCAAAGAAACCAAACATCACTAGCAAAACTATGAACTAGTGCTATTTACCAAAAATGCATGAGAACAAATGGCACGGAGCGTGTTTGCTCTTTGCCCCTATTTGGGAACCTAAGGCAATATCTAGGGGTCTCTAATAACTACTCCCCAACAATTCATAACTCACATGGCTGTTTTCTAGAGGTATCATCACTCAAGATAATAATGTTGTGGCGGTATGGAATACCAGCGACAACACATTATAAAGAGAGAAAGCTCTAGATGAGGTTTCACTATTATCAAGCAAGTCGGAGACCTAGCATGATGATAGATTCACCTCCACTCCTTAAATTCCCATGAACCCGGGTGTAGGGCCCCTTTTTTACTCAAACCCGTGGGTGCTTAGAATGCAGTGTAAAGAATGCGAAATAGACCACAGTTATTTACATTTTACACAGTTCAATAAAAGCACACCCAAAGTTTCACAATTCCACAATTCCTAAAATAGGCCTAACTCACAAATTGTCCCCAGTGGAGTCGCCAACTGTCGCAACGTGCCCTTCGCGGGCGAGCGAGGGCGAGGCTCATGGGTGCGCTTTCCAAAGGAGGAAAGATGCGCGGAGTTGCCACCAACGTTTATTTGTGGAAAACGTCGGAAAAACCGAATGAAACCGGTCAAAATAAAAATTCTAAGTTCGGGAGTTGTATTTACGCTTGAGGAAGGTATTAGCACCTCTCACGTTTGTCTTAAAGGACAACAGCCTATTTTTAGAATTGTGGAATTGTGTTATCTTAACCTTTATTTCTTTTTATTTTTTTGAGGTCGACAAAAGCGGGGCTTTTGCTCCTACGTACCCTCCTTTGGAGAGGAAATCAGACCTACGTAGTTCTTTCTTTATACGTGAATCAAGTGATTCTTTTTACTTGAAGGGTGATCATTTTAAAGCGTTGGACCTTAAAAATGATCTTTTTTACTTAGTAAGAAACTGAAATGATAAACTTTCAAGAAAACCTATTTTTGTGGACGCGCTTGACTAGGCGAGTTTGATTTTAGCCTTAGTTTCACTTTAGTTATTAGTCAATTCAATTAAGAATGAGAAATCCCAAAGAGAAGACGTCCGATTGATTTTTCGCTTTACTTTACTAAAAAGATTTTTTAGTATTATTATTGTTAGTGTTTAGCTCTACTGAGCTTTAAAAGATTGGCTAAGATTTTGTTAAAACATAAGCACTTAGACAATGAAGGAAAGCTGGAGTTACTGCACATGATGTCCAACGTTATGTCAAGGAATAAGATCGGGCTGCACAATGTACAAGGCAAGATAAAATGGCAAATGAAGAATTGAAGTTGCAGGATCCACGATGTCGGATACAATGTCCTGACATCCTGCCCGAGAATACTGGAGTTGCTGTACAATGCAAGATAAAAGTCAAGTGCAGAAGTGAAGCTGCAGGATCCACGATGTCGGACACGATGTCCTGACATCCGGCCCGAAAATACTGGACATATAAATCTGTTATATCTTTAACAGATTATTGTGCAGTTAGCAAGAGATTAGAAGATCTATCTTTAGGAACGAATTAAAAGATCATTATAGTTCGAATTTCAAAGTAGAAGAGTTCGTTCAGGGATTAAAGATTAAAGATTAAAGATTCAAACTAAAAGATCAAAAGTTATCTTTTAGTTCTTTAACTGCAGATTTTCAGGAAAGTGATAGATCTCATCCAGCATCAAGAAGTTGCAGCCCAGAATCGTACACGGCTATAAAAACATGGAGGCTGCACGAGTTCTGTACCAAGTCCGGGATTGAAGAGTTATTTTGTGAGTTTTGGGACTTGAGTGATTTGTGAGCCACCTTGATGGTACCCTAACATCAAGTGTTGGACCTATGTGTGTAGAGTTGATCTCTTGTGTCTAGAGTTGATCTCTAGTGTGTAGAGTTGATCTCTTTTGTTCAGAGTTGATCTCTGGTGTGTCTTTGACTTAATTGTAAACACGGGAGTGTGAGTGAGAGGGAGTGAGCAGAGGTTCTCATATCTAAGAGTGGCTCTTAGGTAGAGATCAGACGG